>NC_091013.1:52645062-52760062 GCF_041296385.1 Aphelocoma coerulescens | reverse complement strand
TCACAGACCCTACAAGTTCCAGTGCACTAAGGACTGTCCACTGAAAGTGCATTTACTGCCTCTGTGTACTTGCAGTAAAAACAGAGCCACAGCACGGATGCAGAAGGAGAAACACTCAGAAACACTAAGTGTCTCAGTCTTCCACTGGACTACACAATTTCAAGCTTTTGACAGGAATTACAGGAAGAAAAATGTCCAGCAGAAATTTGTTAGAGTACCATAAACAGACTTTACAAGGATTTATAACAATTTCCTTCCAGGTGTGAGAGATGTATAGAAGAAAATACAGACGCATTTGTACAAAAAATTTCAAAAGGGATCAATAGACAATGGATTGCTTAGAGGAGGGGGTAGACTTTCTGTTTTAACTGTACTGACATAGGTTCACACCTGAAGAGACTCAAGTTCAGACAGAGGCGATGGATTTGTTTAATTGAATTTGGGCATCAACAGGTACAGTCACTCCACAGGATAGATGCTCTCTACCTGTGAGAGGATCACTTAATATCTTCTTAAAACAGAAAAACTGGTAGATTTAGTTTATCTCACTTGTCAAATAGGCCCACATATGGGTGAGGTGAATCATGCCCTTGAAGAGCCTGTTTTTTCCCCACCGACTAATTTAGTTGTCTATGTCCCATGTTGCAGATATCAAAAATTTGGTCAGAGGAATCCTATACAAAAAAAGCCTGGAGTGAAACAGAGAAATTCTAATTATATTTAGTTCTTCCATTTATGTTGTTAGGTGATTTCTCAGGAGCGGGGGAACAAAAAGGGGAGAAAGCCACCCTCAAAGCCCTAAAAAAAATTTTAAGTGGAATGAAGGGTTCCTCAAGGGTACAGCTACAGTATTAATTGGGGCAAGCATCTCTGCAAGTCTGAGAGGACTCTACAATATCTGTTAGTACCTGCAACTCATTCAGCAGTATTAATCTGGGGCAAAAGCCTCATGACTATTCCTTGAATATTCCTAGTTAGACCTTTTGAACAATTCACTCAGAAAGAAAAATAAACAAACAAACACAAACAACCCACAAAACACCAGACTTCAACAACTGAAGGAAGAAGAACCAGGACGAATTTAAGCTTTGATCTTCCAAAAACTAATTGCATGAGAGAGGAGAAACCTAAAATCATGAAAGGAGGAAATGTGACTATTCCCACTGAAGTCAGTAGTAGGAATTATGCATACAAGTTAAAAAAGGCCCATAAATGTCAATCACCAGGTTATGCACATCTTCATCGATCTGGGCACATCCCTTGAGGTTTTGTCCTTAAAAATTCATAGGTCTGGGCCCTGGATCATAAACTTTATCTACTAATCATAACTTTTTTAATCATGTTTATACAGTTTGCAACATGGGAACACCTGGTACATGAAATTTAACAATAATTAAAAATATAAACATTGTTTATTCTTTTAAATTCTTTTGGGGAGAGGTGCTTTGTATATCTTTGAAAAAATTTAAACTGACATTATTCTGGAGCAAGTGTTCTTCACTGCTCAAAAGAGCTATGCTCACCCTTCTTTAGAGCATATCTGCCACTATCAAAGAAAATTTCAGTTTCAGCTTTAAAAATTCTGTCAGTACCAAAGTCCTATTAACTCATGAAGCATTAGACTTCTTGCTCCATAACCTATGGATTCCATTTATGCCACCACTTAACCCATCTAGCAGGATTTGGTTTCTTTTTTGGGTCATGCAAAGTGTGCCTGTCCAGTACTTTGTTTAACAGGTCCTTGTGCTGTCTAATGGACTAAGAGAATGATCATCAGTGTTAGGTGCACAGGAGAGTGAGCTTCATGATACACACTGTTAGTCTGATACACTCTCTGATGACAATTTATGGTTCACCAGCTTGGTTAAACAGCACATCAGCAGCAGTGATGGGTGATCAATCTCATCCCCTATAGAATTGCTCCCCAAAGTGTCATTATTGAGAAATAAATCCAGGAAATGCAATCAGAAGGAATAATCAGATCTTTTGTTTAAGTTCAAGTTTGTTTAAGGAAAGGAGATGGAATTTTTTAATTGCTTTTATTTGTTTAATTTATGTGTGCCAATTATGGAAAAATAGCATAATATCATTTCATACTGTAACAGTTTTGTATTCCGTTAACTATGATACAGGTACTTTATATAAAGTTACCAGACATTTTCAAATGCTTTCAAGAACAGCTTCATTTTTTTTCATCTTCAGTGAACTATGGACTTCACTTTCCTTACAGGCGCAGGATCCAGTTTTGCAATTGTTTAGTGTGTTGAAAATGGCATTACCCTGTACAACTGACATGACTTGGTCTAGCTAGAAAAACAATGTAAACCAGGGTGACAAAACCTGGGCTAGAGTAAGGCCAGATATAAATGCAGACTGGGAGAGGAGTGACTGGAGAGCTGCCCTGCAGAAAGGGATCTAGGGGTGCTGCTTGATGGCAAGACCAATAGGAGCCAGCAATGTGCCCTGGAATCCAACAGGGCAAAATTCATCCTGGGGTGCAGCAAACACAGTGTAACCAGCTGGTCAAAAGAGGGGATTGTCCTGCTGTTTTCGGTGTTTGTGCAGTCTCACCTGGAGTCCTCTGTGCAGTTCTGGCCTCTCAGTTTAAGAGGGATGGGAAAGTATTCAAATGCATCCAGAGGAGGACAACAAAAGTGGTGAAAGGGCTGGGAGGAATGTCCTGTGAGGAGTGGCTGAGGACTTTGGGCTTGTCTAGTTTGGAGAAAAGGAGGCTGAGGGGCAGTTACCTTACTCTCTAAAGCTTTCTGAGGAGAGGAAGTGGAGAGGGAGGTGCTGAGCTCTTCTACCTGGAAACCAGAGATAGGACACGTGGAAATATTCCAAAGCTGCACCAGGGAAGGATCAGACTAGATAGGAGGAAACATTTCCTTACAGAGAGAGCAGTCAAAAATCAACACATTTCTTATAGATGTGGTTTGTGCTCCAACCTGTCAGACTTTAAAAGATATTTGGATAATGACCCTAATAGTATGTTTTAAATTTTTATTGTCTCTGAAGTGCTCAGGCAGTTGGATTATATGATCACAGATTCCTTCCAGATGAAGTATTCCTTTCCTTTCCTTTCCTTTCCTTTCCTTTCCTTTCCTTTCCTTTCCTTTCCTTTCCTTTCCTTTCCTTTCCTTTCCTTTCCTTTCCTTTCCTTTCCTTTCCTTTCCTTTCCTTTCCTTTCCTTTCCTTTCCTTTCCTTTCCTTTCCTTTCCTTTCCTTTCCTTTCCTTTCCTTTCCTTTCCTTTCCTTTCCTTTCCTTTCCTTTCCTTTCCTTTCCTTTCCTTTCCTTTCCTTTCCTTTCCTTTCCTTTCCTTTCCTTTCCTTTCCTTTCCTTTCCTTTCCTTTCCTTTCCTTTCCTTTCCTTTCCTTTCCTTTCCTTTCCTTTCCTTTCCTTTCCTTTCCTCTGCCCTTGCCCTTCCCTTGCCTCACCCTTGCCTTTCCTCTTTCCTCTCTGTTCTGTTCTGTTCTAAATTTCAGTTCAGATTACCAAAATGCAAGATTTTGTTTCTTCCCACGTTATGCACCCCAAATTATATAATCTGATAAATATTTCTTCATCTGCACATTAATTAAACTGGAATATTGGAAGAGTCAGAAAAAATTAATTCTCTCCACTCTTTTCAAGTGGGACAAAAAACCCCAAGCCCAAACCAAACAGGTTTTGACAGATAATAATTATTAGCAAGAATGAATATATTCTGCCCAAACACTTTATCCTGGCAATGTCAGAAGCACTATTAGCAGCCATTAAAGCTAAGAACTTTTAATGGTATTTAAATACATAATTCCTCAATATTAAATCCCGCTTACCTATTCTGGTCATGTTCAGAAAGATGTTTAAATCTTTGTCTCCTTAAAATTAAGGGGAATTACCCTATGAAGCTTTTTGTTTGTCTGTTTTTAGTTTTGGTTTGGGGGGGGATTTTTTGCCTTTTTAAAATTATCTTTTTATTTTTTTCAAATACAGCTATACTTTAAACATCCAGACAGACAGAAGCCATTCAATTTTGCCATATTACAGGGAGGTCTATATTGTCACTCAGTGTTCAACATTACATAGTATGAAATACTTTGTCCCTTTTGAGCACTGCTTAAATTAGAAGGTCTTCCCATACTCCTAGTGAGCACCAGTCATCAAGCCCTTTTAAGCTTTCTAACACTTTAAAGGGATATTTAGAGTCCACGTAGAGGCATGTCATGGGGGCCTTGGTGGAGCATCCATGCAGAAAGAAGCTCAGAGAAATGACAGGATATTAGCATATGGCAACAGAACACTGCACATGCCAGAGAGGAACTTTTCTAGCTTTAAAAATGGATGGTCTGGTGGTATTTTTTTGCTTTGAACACAATGTGGATGAGACATATTTGCAGAATCTCCCCTCATACCAGATACTCATAGACAGAAAAGTAGGCACTATTGCAAGACAGTTTGTGATTTTATTGAAACTTCCATGGCCTGCAGAAAGGAAGAATTGTAATTTGGAGGCATATATTTATTTCCTAGCAATGAACCTTTCCAAATACTACAGTTATTTATATATATAAAAGTTATATATATATGCAATTATATATGTATTTTGTAAAGAGTAATTAATACCCAGTCATTTAAAAGGACTAATAAGAAATTGAGGTAGCAAGCTTTAAGAAAGGTCAGATTTTTTCAACTTACATAAAAAAGGTCTTACAATAAAATCAAATGTTCAGGATAGAAAACTACTCAGAATATATGTAATTTTACAAGCATATACTTCCTTGATAATTTGGAAACTTGGGACAATTTTGAGTATGAGCATTTGTACTTTGAAATACCACGTCCAACAGTTTAGCTTTTACAAAGATCATTTTATGAGCCATATTTTTCTGTGATATTATTTTGTGTTCTTTCTTCCTGACTCAGAGATGAAAAGCAGCTACCAATGAAACATGCTTTGTGACAAAGAATGGCAAAATATTTTCTATCCTAACTCTAGATTCTTGGCATTAAGCAAAAGTTCTCCAAAATATCTACTATGGAAAAATGGTCAATACACTTTTCATCACGTGCCAACACTTTACAGAAACTCTGTAGAACAAAGTTACTATATATGCCATTGCCTAGTAATTGCAATTAAATGGCAGTATTTTAATGGCATTCAGTGATGCAGAGAGCTGTAAAATTCAGCAATGTCATGCACAGCAATTGATTCAAAAAAGGTTTCTTGGGTTTTAGCTGCAGAATTTTTTACCTGCCTTATTTTGAATCATAAATAAATATTGGTAAATATTTCAGCAAGTGACTATGTATATAGATGATACATTTCTTCACTTAGTTCCAGATTGTCACCATTACTATTCTTGTTGTTGTAACACTTCAAGTCATCAAACTTTAGGTCAAATGGATCAACGTCAGTTTTTATGTTGTCCAAATTTAAAAGATAAGGTAAGAACTGAAACAAAATTATAATGAAGAAAACAGAATTGCCTACATTCACAAAATGTGCCAATATTAGAAAAGGATTCAACTGATTTTTGGGGCTATTTGACTACTTCATAAGAGTACATTAGAAAATAAGTAATATTATGCTCTCCAGACAAGGGAAAGGGATGAAGATTTTGTTTTTCATTTTGGTTTTGATTTTGTTTTTACAACTATGTAGATATATCTAAATTTTTTCAATAAGAAGGCAATGATGCAGCTTTATCAGAATAGCTCTATCCTTCTTGTAACAATGTGTATAAATCACACATAGACACTGGAATTATGTTTCCACACACGCCTTGAGAAATTTTTCATTTAATTCTTAGATATAGTTAGCAATTTCTGTTCAGCATCAGCCCACTTTGGAGATATATAGAAAGCCTCTACAGAAAATAATTTTGATTAATTTTTGTTGTTAGTCTGTCCATCATGTCTTTTAAACAACTAAGATTAAAATCCCTAATATCCTATCCTGTAAGGAGAGGATGTTTTTTGCCTTTTATGGTGACAATTTAAGGCACTCAGTTTTAATGAAAATAATCTCTCATCAATGTTGTTCACAGGAAGGAATGGAGAAAAAGTGTAACAATTTTTTTTGACAAGTGTTTTAGTTTCCTTGAAGATAACACCTTCTAATTTAAAAGGAACAGTGTTTTTTCTGGACCTAGTCCTCTTCAGAAAAGTGAGAAGATTATGAAGATCACAGCTCAGATCTAAAACCACTTTAGAGAAACTTCACTAAGAAATTAGAGAATAGAACATAATATTATGATAACAAATATACAAGTGATTTTAAATGTTCATGAACTGGTGAAAAATATCTTCCCACTCAGCCACAGAAGCAACAGAGAGCATTACTGCAAAATTAGCACCAATCTTCACTGGACCATTCAGTGTCACCAAGTATTCATCAGATATGAATTACACTCTGAACAAATTGCCTGAAGGAACAGATACAGGGGTTTTCATGTTCTAAACGTGCCTTTCTATTAGTATCAAAATAGTCCATTGGAGGATATCTCAACCCCTGAAGACATGCAATGAACAGAAATGCTACAATACTCAACCATTATTCCAAAGTACAGTCTTTAAAAATGAAAGATAATATACAGTAGGCTTGACTCCCTATTCCCTTAGATTCCATTATAATCACCCTTATGATGAGCCACACCTCATTATAATAACAGCCAAATTGCTTGGGTCTCAAGGGCAGACTAACAGTCAGGGTGGATTGTACTTATACTCAAAATAACCAAGAATAATCAAGATGAGCCTCTCAGTTTGACAATGTAGGGCCACTTTTGCATAATTAATTCTGTTCTGACAGGAAAAATGCTACAGATTAAGCAAAAAGAATTAATCTGGCTAATAGTGATTGGATACATAACAGTGAGTAATGTGTCAGCATATTTACTGCAGTTACAATAACATCTATGCAAAAAAGTTCATTTCTCTAGGTGCCCAAATGGAGTTTAAAATCCTGAATATCACCGGTATAAATCTGCATGTTTCTGCACTGAAAGGATATGATACAGTAGCATTTTTGTTCATTTTAATTGGGGCCAATGACAAGTATTGCTTATTAATTAAAGGATCAAATCTTGAAGGATCTTTGTTGACTTGGTGCAGAGTTGTCTGTTTACACCTAGTGAAGATCTGCTCCATGGCATTTTATATCTTCACAGTAATAGTAATTACATTCAGGATGTTTGCAAAGAAACCCAAAACCACATGAAACCCATAACGATGTGAAACCCTCATGTTATTGTGTTTCATTAGACATGCCAAACATAAATGAGGTTCATCAAGAGGTTTGTTAAGGTTCATGAACTTAAGACTACCTTTAAATTAACATTATGGGTAACTGATAGTTTTGTATTGAAACCATAAAAATTTCCTTAGTTCATATGAAAAACTGGAGGAAAACAGTTAAGGTTCATCTCAGTTCTCCCTCATACTATGATGGCCTGTTGTTAAGGCACCTGAGTCATTTTACCTGGAGAAAAATTCCACTGTAGGTAGCTCAGAGAGGTCAGGAAACAAATGCCTAATCACTAAAATGAAAAAAAATATAATAAAATAAAATGGAAACTAAAAATCTAGAAGTTGATACATTAAAGATATGTAATATCAAATTGCCACCATATTTTTATTAGGCAACACCTTAAAATTAATTTTTAAACTGGTTGAGAAAACTTATACTGACCATGTTTCCTTAATTTTTTTTCTTGCTCTAACCTCATACCTTTATGCAAGGCACAATCTTAATGGAAAAATAGTGTTTGTAGACAACAATTTGTATAGCATTTTCTAGGGGGTCTCCTCCTACTAATTTCCAGCAAAAAGTGAAGAGTTGCAATTTGTGCCTGTAGAAGTATTCACCTGTACATTTAAACATGTCCATACTTATCTGTAACTCAGAATGGAAAGTGAAATCAGGCAAGTAAGGAAAACTCCACTGCAAAGAAAAAGTTAAACACAATCTTGAATTAAAAAAAAGACATTTACATGGCAACCCTACAAAGCATGTCAAGGAGTTAAATCAATACAAGAACAAATATGCTCTTTATTCTAACTAACTGTACTTTCATAAGATATTTGGCATATATGAGCATTGCTATTTATAAATAGTTGAAAAACACCTACCGTATTGATTCAGAGCCGTGATAGATTGACATGGTTTGAGTATAGTGTAATTACTGTATCCATGAAATGATTTAAAATATACCAAAGCAAATTAATCTTGGACGTGGGATATATGAGTCTTGTAAGTAGCCACCTTAATGCCAAAATATGTTTAGTGATCTGTGTCACAGCTGGCTTACTTGCTTTCTTGTAAGATGTATACTTTGCACAACATAACCGTGTTCCATGGCAAATCCATTCAGCCTCAAAACATACTGAAACATATTTTTGTTTGTTTGTTTGTTTGTTTAAGACAATGTTTGAAAGCCTAGTGATTTGAACAGTTTTGAAATGTCAAGGATTGGTTTTATGAAGAAGCAAGATAATCTAAACACCTAAAAATCAAAAATCATGACTTTCCAAAGGCAGTTTCTACCAGACAAATAACTCATTGCTTTGTTTTTTTGGTAATGCAGCAAGAAATGTATAGTAGATACAAAGTATCTGGAGAAGAATGGTTTACCAAGAAATTTTAAATGGGATAAGGATCAGGGTATGGGAGAGATTGGATGAGAGCAGTGAAGAGGAAAAGCGAAAGCTAATTAGACTCAATGTTACAACCTTCATAGGAGAGACATCTGGGAAGAGGTGACAAGGCACAGGAAGTGCTCTAAGCTGTAGTGTGGTAAGCAGCAGCCCTGTATGGCCTTAAAGATGCTTGAGCCATAAATTATATGTTTTTTTCCAGTCAATATCTTTTGGGTCCTCTGCACACTCTAGAACATAAAATTACTCCTTGGATGAAACATACTGCAGAAGCAACAGAAATATTTTAAGTTTTCTTCCTTCCCTCAGAAAAGAAGTATGGCACAGCATGACTTTGCTTCCCAGTATAACTTTGTTCCTTCGGCTCTTACAGGAAACACAATTTAGCTGTTAGTTTGCCGGATCAGGATTTGGAATGGAAGTTGTGGGCATCACCTTCAGTGTCAGCTCAGGGTTTAGACAGGCTTGTGAAAAGGAAAGGGAGGTGGAGTGAGATTATTCTTGGCAAGATCAGTTTCACTCATTTTCACCACCAAAACCACTTTGCGCTTGGAAACTAAAGTGCGTGTGCATGTGCATGTGCGTGTGTGTGTGTGTGTGTGAGTATTCTAGCAGATGGAAAAGATAGAAGTCAAAAGGTAAATCTCACTTCCTACTACACTCTTTTTTTAATCGTCTGCAATCTCACAATGCAATCAGAAGTATTCACACATAGCTACTTTCACACACACAGAAGACAGAGGGCTGAAGCCTGGGATTAAAGCCTTGGATAGTAAAAAATCCCTTTGTTATCTGATATCTTCTCTTTCTTTAGGAGGGTGCATCAGGGCTAGAAGTAATAGATAAAACTGATTCTAGAATTCAACCATAGGTTTTTTACAGGTAGCTGTAGATGAGTTTTCATATCCAGATCAATTATCTAATTTTGTCAAAACTAATAATCGCAAGAATTTAATCTAATCTGCAAATCACAGCTTTCGTGATTTCTTAAAAGTGAACTGAAAAAGCCCACCTTTACCCAATACTTCAGGTTTTGGGACCTTGAACCAAGATTGCAGCAGAGTGAAGAACTTAAATCCATTTCACTAAAAAAGAGGTGTGAAGACACAGTGTGATAAATTAATCCAATGGGTGAAACCACAGGCCCAGGGAAAAAAAAAATCTTTAATTGTCACCTATTCATTATTTACTGAAATGGAAAACTATTAAGAAGACATACTAATATACTCATTTGTGAAGCCCTTGCCTGTAATCAGCTGTATAGGTGCCTATACATTTAATATTAGAATGATTTAAAGAGACTGTTCCAATTTGTCCTTTGCTTTCCCCAGATGTCATCCCTCCTTTCACGGTCATTTAAAAAATAGAAAAGGATTACTGCTTGTGGTTCTGCTGGAAAATCTTTAAAAATCACACATCACTTACAGATAGTTCGGTAAAATCTTATTGCAGGATTTTGTTTGAAAAGAAATCCTGCTAAGCTGTCACATATCTGGCCAAACTAGCAAGAAAGCTTTCACTTTCAACTTATTTGTAAACTGAACAAATTTGAAGGGTTTGTGGAGGGACAACAGCATAAATCCACTCTCCCAATGACAGAATGCCATGTTAGAATTATTGTTCAGAATGAATCTCTAAGTTGCTGATAAGAATTTACAAACTTTTCCTTATTTATGATATATTCCCCTGGAGGGGATAACATCTTATAAGCAGGACAGAAGAACCATTTCCTGTCCCATCAGATCAGTTCACTACCAGATCATGATCATCATGCATTCAGCAAACCGCAATGTTGGAGATGTCAGTGAGTGAACTTGCAGCTCTTCTACTCTTCACCTTTCTAACTCTCCACCACTCTCAGTTATTTTAATGATTGCCAGAAGTGTCCATTCATGTCAAAGCATGTTATTTACTTCCCATTACAGACATGACATTACCTCACTCCATTACAAATTGAGAGAAACATATTGCCTTCCAAAGTTTAAGGATTGCACCATTACCTTTGAATAGAAATGAGCGCTGGCACTAGATGGCAACTACTTACAACAGATATTCTAAATGGAATGGACAAAGTTTCATTTTTGATAATGTACCAGAGAAAGCTAAAATACATCAAAAATACAGAATGAATTTATCATTCACATTGTCAGCCCATAAAGTTTAGTCATATAATTCACAGGCTGATTATGTGGAAAGTCAATGAATTATATAGCTAAATATTTTCTAGTGGTTTTATGAATGATAGAGTTAATCAATATTGTACTCGAACAGAGTTAATCTCTAAGTGTTATTGCTAATAACCAAACCTTGAGAACTTTATCTTAAATAAACAGCAACAAAACTAAAAGACTATACTCTCCACAATGATTCTATTAAAAAAGCAGTAGCTAAAAGTAGCACCTCATTACTTTTGATAGAAAGCACAAATAATATGTTTTAATCTAGTAAGATAGTCTAAGATAGTTTTATGGAGAGTGGTACCATTAAAACAGTATCCTGAGGTGGGGAGAGCAGATGGATACCTGGTTTCAAGAGCCTCTAAGCTGCCATATGACTTATAAGTCTAAATGGGATCTAACCTATGTTCCTTGATACACTGAAACTGAGCATCTGTCATATGTATAGACAGTATACACAAGCTGAAAAAACAATCATTAGATATTAAGGTAGTTGTAAGTCTGTTAGTCTGTTTCTATCTGAAATAGAAAATTTTTATTTTGCTATCATTACTCATTCCTGATAGAAACTCTTTCTATGAAGACAATCCAGTAACCTCGTATATGCTTCTATAGCTCCAAATGTGAAAGGAATTAAAGAAATACAAAGTGCATGATTGCCTTGAGGCTCACTACCTCAGTTAGGTACCTAAGAAAGCAATTTCAGAAAACAGCTAAAGAAGAAAAAGATGCCTTTCCCAGTCTCAGAGAAAGATCACAGCCATGTATATTTACAGAATTAAGTTGAGAAAACAAGATTTTCCTACAGAACATTCCAGAAAAACTTCTGCATAACTATAGGGGAAGACTGATATACCAGGTGGAAGTTAGGTTCTTAAGATTCATGAACATCACTTTTCAAAGTTCTCTCTTACTTCTACATCATGTTGTTGAAAAACATTCCTTCAGTTCTAGCAGGAAAATGAAAAACCATGACAAAAATAATGTATAATTATACAATTATTTAGTTACATCAATTTCTTTTTACCTCTCACAACATTTAACTTTTTAAAAATGCAATTAGGGCAGTAAAAAAAAATTTAAATCCTGTATGAGTTCTCCCACCTACCCCACAGTCTTCAAAGAAACCTAAAAAAAGCCAGATGTTGTTGTATTGTAACCCTCACAATTGTGCCCTTCAGATTCTGCACAGCAGATACATGCAAACATATTTGATTTTCATAAGCAATATGAAGAAATCAACAAGGTATGTACAGATGTGGTGGATGCTCTTACTGGTGTCACTAGGGGGCTCAAAAACTAGTTTGAAGGATACACATGCAAAGGTTATGAAATCCTGGAAGAAGGTTGGTGGTACTAGCTAGTGAAACCAGAGTGTTTCCCAACAGCTCTTACAGCAATTCCCAGGCAGACCTCATCTCCTGCCGTAGCTGTTGGCTAAAATGTACCCCTTCGTCTACTAATAAAGACAAATAGGTACCTTCACAAGCGATTCATCTAATCCTAAAAGAGGCACCCAAGGGTTGATAACAAATGATTTATTATTTTGAGGTGTGGGTTTTGTCCATTGGCTATAAATAGGTCTATAATATGTAGCTCAAGTTTAACTTTTAGCCATCCTAGTTTAGGGATAATAAATTTCATAGTTTGCCTCCAGAGCTGATCCATGAAAATTGTACTGAATTGTAATTAAGTTGTAACAAACAATTATACAAACCAGTGAGAATTCAATAAATTCAAAGCACGACTCTCTGCATCACTGGTCAAAACAGCAACAAGCAAAGCCAATAACCTGCTGCCAAGTGAGATTCCAGAGTTTCTTTGATCCCACATCTCAAAAATTTATTTTTTGAAAACCTGCAAATACTCAGTATTCAGGTCATTTTAGATGTTACTGTGACTGGTGTATCAAAACCTACTCTCAATTAAATTCATAGAATGATCAAGCAGAAGTCAAGAAGTAAAACAAGGAATAAGCAGAAGAACCTCTGAAGACAAAATAAGTACAATGAAATAATTATTCAGAAATAGTTTCTTCACAATTAACTGTACAAATAAATAATATGAAAGAATAATAGAATGGAGACTTACAAGCGTAAGTCCTCACATTTTCAAAAATTAATGCAGGCAAAGCTGCTGGCATGGTTCCAAAAATCTGCAAAATATTTATTATTTAGTTTTGTCCTCCTCTTTTATAATGAATTCACAATTAAAGAAGTTGTAATTATAACTCAGATACTGGCAAAGTACATTCTATGGTGTTAACCACTGATAGATTTGTAAACAAAAGCAGCTGGACTGGAATTTCTTCAAGGAAATATTTACATGCCAACAGTTTATCAAACTGAAAGTCTGCAGATAAATCTACACATGGGCATTATGTTAATGACGATAGCAACGGTGATTCATATTCTTAGTTGTAGCTGCTTTGTACTGCTTTAGCTGTAAAAGAATAAAACCTGGAAGGAAAAAGGATAAGGAGGCAGGCAAGGGTTTTACTCCCCTGCCTCCTTTCAAGGTTAGAACATTTGTTACATTATACTGGAAATAATGATTAACAATAGGGCCATTGTCCAAGATTCTTTCACCTCTAAAGGCCAGATTTCTGGAGGTATGTAACTCATTTTGGATGCAACTAAGGACTTCATGAAATTATACAAAAGCACAAGTGTCCAGTGAATTTTTAAATGGATATCCATGCAGTTTGAAAATTCCAGGACACAACAAAGCCTTGGAAAAACTAAGTATACATGTGTTTATTAAATCTTCCTACCACTTCAATGCCAGAAAATATCAACAGCTGTTTTAAAAATGCTTCCTGCTGGATTCCTATTCAGCAGGTTCAATTTGCATGCCACTATCTAGGCCTTGGGATTTAAAGGCAATCACACCTTCATATGAATACCTATACCCTACAGAAAAGCATGGACACCTTCCTATCAGTGTTCATTTGTCACCCTTTTGTGAGAGAGTTATATATGGCTGTAACTCCCACCAGAGTATCTCAAGAGTTCAAAATAGGACCATGACTTCAGTATATGAATTTGAATGCAAACACAGACACACAAGAAAAGAATGAAAAACATTAGAAAAACATAAATAATAGAAATAAAGAAAAATAAAATCTCATGGCAGTAGGGTGCATAAATTTCAGCATTTAAGAATTTTTTTCAAGAGAAATTCAGAATAAATAGTATAAGTAGAATAAATAAATATTATAAATAGAATAAATAAATAATTAAAGCAGTTCCCAAAGAAACTTCACCTTAATACTTAAAGCTTCTTTCACGTCAGAAATTCATTCTCTGGAGGATCTTGTTTTTAAGGAGAACTAGAGGTATCTGAAAAGAAGTCTCAAGTTGCAGCATCCCATTCTTTCCAAAGAGGGAAAGGTCCCTTAACTGTTCTTGCAAAGACCTTGGAAGTAGCAGTGAAACACAGTGAACTGGGAACAGTATCCATGCAGTAGAAAGAGACTCAGACCTATTGACTGCAATGAAAGATACTTGTTCAGATAGCTGTGGGCTGAATCTTTCTTCCTTTCCTCTCCCAGACAAGACCTTCAGTGAGTAGCTGAATAATGGGGCAGCTGGTGGAGTAGTGACTGGAAATAACAAAGTACAATTCACAATGGCAGTAAGTACAGGTGACTGGACCTGTGTGCAAGCCACGCAATTTGAATGTGACTGGGGGTTAAGAGGTATGACTGAGAAGTCATGTGTGGTTTGTATGCCAAAGCAAGAAATTTACTGGTAAATTATATGTAATCACCAAAGTTCAAGAAATCTGTGTCCAAACACTGTAGAGAAATCTTTCTGTGTCATTTTCTCTCAAAGTAAAGTTGGCTGTTCACAAAATCTCCTGAGCCTGACCCATACTAGATGCTACACCCCCAAGAATCATAAATAATTTCAACTTCTTTGCTTGGTTGGCTGTTTTTGGGGTTTTGGGTGTTTTTTGTTTGAGGTGTTTTTTTGGCTGATTGGTTTTGTTTTAGGGTTTTTTTTATGTGTGTATGTTTTGTTTGTTTGTTCTTTGGGGGTTTTTGACTGTGTTTTGCTATAAACGAAGGAAGGCTATGGTAGTCTTGGACTATGGAAATCTGTGCCACATCCTAGGACATACTACTGTGTACATTCAGGGTGATTGTCTTGCATAAATAATGAGCCCTCTCCATATCCTGGAAGACTCTAGTATATTGACTATATAAAGAACAGCACTTTTGCATGTGCTCAGTAAAATCAGTGTATTGGGGAAGCACAAAATGTGAGCAGTTTTGTACACACTGACCTTCTGTCTCTTTTTGGGTGTTGGATCTATTGCACACCTGCAGAAGAACCACAGAGGATGGAAGGTTAGCAGAAACCCTCTCTCTGACTTGGAGAAAATGGCAGATAGGATCAACTGTGGCCAAGTGCTTCACGCAGTCCTTGTTAGCTCCTGTTCTGCCTTTGAGAAGGAGGCTGATAGAAATACCCTGTCTGCCAAGTAAATACTTGTTTTGAACTCTCTATGGTCTGCAGACTAATTAGTTATTGCCCTATGTACCCTGGTTACTGCACTGCTAAAGCCTAATCAAATATGAAAAACTGTGTAAGAAATTTTTAATGTGTATTTTGGAAATTATACCAGCTAGGAAAATAAAAAAGTACTAAAAAAAAAGTCATTGAAGTGAAAGAGCAAAATGGAGAAGAACTGATGAAATTTGAACACTTTGATTTTTATCTCCATTCCTGTTGAACTTAATTCTTTACATGCAGTGAGAGAAGAATGGAATGAAAATCAAAGAAGTAAGCAACTCTTTTTACCTTGAATGGAACAATATTTAAGAGAAACATAACTTTTAACACTGAAAACTGTTCATGATGCACAAAAACAAACTGTAGTTTCCCAAAATGTCCCCTGGTACTAATATTCTTGTTTACCAGAAGCTCATTTGCCATGGCCAAATGCTTGCTGATTCAAATAAAAGCACCTCACCAACAATTCGCACAATGATTTAAATTGAACTTGGCCAGCTTAGATAAAAAAAGAAATTACCTAAACTGGAAAAGAAATAAACCTTGCTCAAAATACAGTTTGCTCTTTCTATCCCAAATTAAATACAAAGGAATGATATAGTGGCACTCTCTTTAATGACCACTACTTAGATGAATATGCAGCATTTTTTAAAAGGGTGAAGTATTTTTAAACTTGAATAAAACATACAACTACAGACTGTTAGAAAAATGCATTGTACAACTCATTTACTCAGGCAAGTTTTATAGAAGGGTCCAGGGTTAGTAGGAGTCCTAAGGTAAGTGCCTGCTATTGTTCTCGCAACAAAATACACTCTTCTTACAGTCCCAAATATAATCTTTCTGAATGCTGATAGCGGCTTAGTAAATCAAAAGAAAAAGCACTAGTTATTGTTATCATAATCTGTCTTCACTCCAGTAACACCTGGAAATAAATAAAAAAGAACAATACCCTTATGAATCAATAAATAGCTAATTGATTTAAGCATAATTTATTTGTAAAAAGAAGATTAAGTATAGCGAGGCAGAATATCCCTGATGTCATACATTTGCAACTTCATACGATGTCTCCTCAGTACCCCCATGCCCAATTCAAAAGCTTCACTCAAGCCAAAACCCCACCTACCAGCTTTAATTTATCAGCTCCACTTCAAACCCAAACCTCAGCAGGGTTTATGGGACCTTTTGGAGATGGTGCATTGCAGAGGGCAGCAGGCCCAATCACAGAGCGTGTTTCCACTGCTGATTGCTGTGATGCAAGGCGGGAAGGACCACACTATGACACGATGCAATCTGTTGCACTTCTAGCACTGCATCACCTCACCATGTCATTACCAGCAATGAAGTTGCTACTGGTTGCCAGTCCTGGCCTTATGCAGAGTACCAGCTGCTATGGCCACATTCCAAGTGGCAAAATCCAGATGATATCCTTTCACATGACTAAGTTCCACCAGGGAAAGAAACTGCTTTAGGAGCCTGAGTGCACACCAGAAGCTCAAATGCAAGGCAAATTCATCCTACAGAGGCCCATTTTTGCACATAAACTGCTCATGTAGATGCACTTTTAATGCACCTTTAAAAGACAGGATCTACAAGACACCAGACCTGTCCACTTCTCAAAGTAAGTGGTATGAACACTTTCCCAAGAAAGTATGGGCAGGGCCATTCAGTTTGCCTCTTATTTTCAGTGGATTTACACTCCCTCTCCTCTCCATCAGTAGAGAGCTAATACTAAATAGTTACAGCTTGATGTGCATGGGGGAGAAGCAAGAGGAGGAAAAACGCAACAAGAGAAAAAATGTGTCGTTCAGTGTAGTAGTAGGGCATATGGGTGGTTAGACCCTTGCACTGTGGAACTGGGGAAATGGTTGGGATTGGCAGCTGTGTATTTCCTTCTTTTCAATTATTCTTCTAGGTTATGTAATGAGATTTCTGATGTGGTGAAATGCACAATGCATCACTTTGTTCAGCTAAGATTCTGGCTCCAAGAGGAGGTTATGCCCATGCTAGGCATCTAGGTGCCTCAAAGGGGAACTGATACATCATTATCAGTGCCCAAGGAGCATTCAGGAGAGTCATGGAAACACTTAGTAAGCATTGCATACTTCAAAAATGCACTTTATTATGATTTTGAATTAGGCAGGTGGATGCTGTTAGAGTTTCTTTTTTCACATTTTGAATCCTGAAATCATTGAACTCATTTTGTACTATAACCATTACCTTTTTTCCTCCAAGTTTGTCTGTAGCTTAGTTTAACTTTTTGCTGTGATTTTGTTTTAAACCCACAATTCACCACTTGGGTCTTATCTTCTATATAAGATCTATATATGCCATATATACATCTGCAGCTTTGTAGAGGTTTGCGTTGGAGGCATATAGGATAAGATTTTACCCAGAAAACCTAAGAATTAGAGCTGCTTTATTATTAATAATTATTATTATCATTATTTACTGCTTCTGTAAGGTATCCTGTGAACCTGTTCAGTTTCCAGCTCTGAAGTGGCTTCACAGGATAATACTAGCATCTGTTTCCCAGAGGTGTGCTTGTTATTGATCAGCTCACAAAGAAGGTAATACTTTATCTCTGTCCTCTTCAATTGTTAAATTGAGTTCAGATTGTTCAAGAGATCCATGTAGAAACTTATTTCTGGCTTCCAATATATCATCCCATCACCGAACAGCCAGAATCTGCAGCATCAGTTTGGTCACAGTGAACAGAAGCCAAATGGTTATTAGTTGCTTCTGAATTGAATTGAAAACGATGTCTGCTTGCCCAGGACCCTGCCAAATGAGTTTGTTTGCTGCATCTGTATCTTGCCACATCTTTCTAAAGAGTATCTTTAGAATCCATTTTCTCCTTATTGCATCACTATTTACTTCCATCTTGACAGCTGAAATCTCCTCTTTTCTGCCATCCCTATGTTCTATTCAAAATTCTGTTGCAGCCTCATTCCTTTAGTCTGCTTTCCTTACCAAAACTTTCCTTTTCATCTACTTTGCAATTCACCCCATTATTAGCACCTCCAAAACAAAAACACTACAAAATCCTTCAGAACTGAGTTCTAATTAAATATCCTTGTACCATGATACAGCTCCAGAGACACTGAAGCCCAAAGCCACTCCTTTTGTCTCTCCAGTTTTAAAATGCCAAGTTTAACCTTTCCATACCTCAGGCTCCCAATCTTCTTGACAACACTTACTTGACAGAGAAGCCAACAATCCAAATTGATTGCTTCAAAGTCCTCAGTATCTCAGAATGGTAAAAATCTATAGAACTACAAAGTAGTTGGTGGCCTTGCAGGACCAGTTCCAAGAAAGCAATTTGAAAAAAAATGAAGGAAATATATTTTTAAAAAGGGATCTGTTCCAGCTTACCATTTCCAATTTCCTCAAAGACTATCTGGCCAGTATACCCAAGAAAACGACATCAACTTACTTTCTTTAACCCAAACAGCTGGTTTTTATATTATTAGACATATTATTTATTGTCTTTATTTATTACTAGAAAATTAATCTGATATCTGATTGACAAGTTGCTAGAGCTTATAATTCTTATTATTTAAATTAATTATATCTGTATTAAAATAGGTGACATTTTTATCCTCTCTGTATTCACTTGCTGTATCTTCTCTCACATCTTGCTGTTAGTGCAGCTCGTTCTTCTGGCCTCCTGATATGGAAAATCAAAAAGCTGTCAATGCTTAAATATATCCCAGCAATTTATATTCTAGATCTGATTACTGCTATTTATAGGATAAAATTTTGCTCCTTGTTAAGCTGGACTCAGAAAGTGTTATGCCTAGAAGGGCATAATGCAAACAAGCCTTGTAGTTCTAGAAACACAAAAAACTGAGTTTGGAAGGGATCTCTGAAGGTCAAGCAGTCTAAACTTCTGTAAACTGCGGACAGTTAGACCAGGTTTCTCAGGGCCTTGCTCATCCAAGGTTTAAAAATCTCCAAAGATGGAGATCCTGGAACTTTGCAAAAACTGGTCTAGTGCTTCATCTTTCTCATTTTGACTTCTTCACCTTTACATCCAGCTGGAGTTTCTTTTATTTTTTTTGTAGCAGGGACCTGTTTTCTTTTCCTTTTGCTGTATACAGCAAGATGAACCTAGTTCTGTTTTTATTAATCTAATTTAGAGCATCAATTAATCAATTCACTCAATATGCCAACCATTGCTACTCTAACCTGGATGAAGAAATCATGTTTCTCCGTAGATCATGTGCAAATTCTCCCAAGTTGCTTAGTAATGCATAGTACTTGACTTTTAGGGGAACATTTACAAAGCTTCCAAGTACTCTGGGTGTCTAGATTTTATTTCTAACTTGATTCCTTTTAAGAGTTTGAATTCCAGAAAGTTCTTGTTTCCTCTCTCTTTGAAAGTGAAGCTTTTTAAGCAGGTGGCTGTAGCTTGAAATGGTGTGATACTGCTGCTGGTGGAACCTTCATCATTGATCAGGGTGAGCTCCTGCTCAGCAAAGGCTCACTAATACATTCCTCAGTATCCCATGGATGAGTTAGCAGCTACTGAAAAAATAAGTTTCACAGAGCTCTGGAGCTAGGATATTTTATTTTGTGAACAGCATTGAAAATGCCTGAAGTTTGGCCAGCAAAACTGGAAGTATCTGTAATCAGCAGTCACACTTGAAAGTCTTGGCCTCAGTCTTTGTTTATTGCAGTCTTGTGTCAAATAACATGTAAGCACATAACAAATGAAGTAATTTTCAAGAATTTATAGAACCTTCAACAAATAAGAGGTTTGCCTTTCAGATCAAAACTTGACCTTAAAATCTCTTTTCATTGCAAAAATACAAAAAATTAAAAGAAAAAATTCTCATTTGAGTCTGTCAGTTCTTACAGGATTTTCCTAAAACTTTAGACATCTAGCTGCTGACTCTGAATTTCTTCAGGATCTGACCATAACTGACTACTAAGTTAAAGGCAAGATATATTTAGCACAATCTTTTCTTGATTTTGATCTGAGCTTTGGCATAATTTTTGTTTTATTTAAGTCACAAGGAGTACCAACATCTGACTATCTATCAGCCCATTCAGCCTCAGACCTGCTAAATGCCAGATACCTTGCACAGATGAAGCACCTATTTATTAATGGAGGTAGGGTGGAATTTATGAGAGTACAGTTCCTTTCTGCTGAAAGGGATTATTTCCTGGGATGCTTAAAAACATAGAGGTAGGTTGCTAGTCTGTTACTGTAGAGATAATTTGGGTTTCAGCATGAGCCAGACTGAGATTAATGAGTTTATTACTTTTTACCCTGCTTTAGCTGTGCCAGAGTTTATAGCAGGGGAGCTGGCTACAGTGTAGCTGGGATCCTTACTGATTCAGACATGCCGGACATTTTAACGCAGGCAAAAGGAGACTGTGATTGCCCTATATACAGATGACCAAAATCCTAATCAACCAGCCAGCAATAACAACCTGCTGGAATCCTGTCAGGTTCATGTTTGTCTGTCAGCCTCATGCTTGCAGTCCCCAGGCCATCCAGGGTTAGTGGAATGGGCTTATCCAAGAAAGCTAATCTATTCTGCTGTCCCAAACAGGTCTGCCCCCTAATGAAAGCAGAAGTGTTCATGTAGGTATGGATAAGAAAGGAAGGGAAGAGAAAGGATGGGAAGAGAAGGCAAGCCAAGGCCAGGCAAGGTAGGACAATAAGGGAGAATACTCAAAATCAGTCATACCTCTCTGAATTTTGAATTTTCTGTAAGCAAAACCAACTTAGTTCCAGATTTACTCTTAAATAACCATTTTGACCCTAAAAAAAGCAGCCTGATTTTTTCTCACAATGCCACCTGAAGATATGCTAAGCCAGAACTATTTATTTCTCCAAATGCCTGTTGAAATGTCTGAATACTTGAGGTTTGTTAAAAAAAAGTGTTTCTAAATACATTTTATCAAGTGAAGGAGATTTGAGACAAAACTAACAGGATTACCGCTGCATTTTTGAAGTTAGAGGAATAATATTGTTTTTTCCATCAATGTGTCCACTTTACATTATTCAGCACAAAGCTTTGTGAAATAAGAATCATGGGAATATCACAATATAAAGGAAAAAGGTACAAATAACAGCTTCATAAACTGAGAAATGTACATAAATAAATCATGTAGATGGGGGCAGTTTGCTTAGCTGGCAAGAAAAAAAAATGGAAAATATGCTTGTTAAACAATAACCACAGAGTGTGCTTTTATGATGTTTTTCACCACAGTAATTCATATTAGATAGAAGCAGTTGCATGTTAAATAAAATCATTCAGCATTGTTCTCCTCACACTACAAAGAGCTGACTTATGTTGTTTTTAGATGCCTCCCATTAGAAAGTAAATATTCCTCTGATGTTATACATTTCAGAAAATTTAATAAAGATGAACTGTAAATAAAGTCGCAGGGAGATTTCAGACAGTTTTATTAGCAGATTGTTGAAAAGAAAAGAAAATTAAATACAATAACAGTAAACGTGGTTCTCACATTGAAACCAGGCTCAAATAACTAGGCTACCATAGAAAAATTTCCAATTCTTGCATTATGATGTAAAAACAGATTTTTGTACAGATTTTGTACAACAAAATTCGTAATAACCTTTTTCATTTTTAGAAAACTTTAAATATATAGATAAAAATAGACAATTTTCATAGGTCCTACATGAAGATGAGTATGTTCTGTTCCAAGGGCTTGCATAGAGCGCAAATGTGGTTATAATATAGAACAACTAGACATTAATATCTTTAAGATTACAAAAGCATATAAACAATAACATGAGCACAACTTTTCTTCATAATCTATGCAAAAAAAAAAAGAAAAAAAAAATCCAAATCAAAAACCAAAACCAAAATACCAACCCAAAACCTGTAAAACTAAAGAGGGGCAAAAAATTTCAACTTACGGTAACATCTCATGTTCTGTAATATTTACATGTTTTTAGCAAGATTCTTTCTAAACATCCAGCTCATAAATTGGTTCCCCTTTAATCCTTAACACTTCTGTTTATGTACCAAGCCAAACACTGAGGCATTCCCAAAGGTCTTGAAAGAATATACTGTAAAACTACTAAACCTACTTACAGGTGACTCTATGCAAGGAGCAGAGCAATGGTAAATGCTAGTACATATTTCAGTTGTAGGCTTTTAATTCTCTTTCAGATATGAATGATTCAAAAGCTTGCCACAAGTCCATCTAACTTTACAGCTGTTAACCCTTTAAAGACTGCATATGAAAAAACTGGAGTACAGAATCCCATATGTGTTTAAGCAACTATGAAAATCATGAAAGAATCATGGTTAGAAAATAACATCACTACAAAGTATTAGACAACAATATTTAATGAAAAATATTGCTCAATATTTCTTTAAAAAAATTACTGTGATGTGAACTTGTATATACATCTTTCTATTGTTAAAAAAGGATTGTGGTGGCGTAAATATGAACTGCAAAAAATAAATGTGTACCAGTATTGCAAGGAAGACCTACAAACTATAGAAGCTCAGTGCTAAAGTTTACAAAACATTAGATTTTTTTTTTTTTGGACAAAATAATATTAATATCCAATCAGAACTACTTTTAAAGAAATATTTGCTTTAAGTTAGGCATCTTAGACATTTAAGGTTTTGATATGTTTCCATGTAATAAATAATATTTTATATGCATAAAACATTAGATGAAGAAAGCATAATCACAAAACTTACAGTAATAGCACTGATTCACAAAATCAGTCTTTAAAGGGGTAACCCAAAAGTACGCAAAGCAAAGAACATAATTTTTAGTAATGTAATAAGCAGTGTTTTGCAGCTTACTTCCAGTTATCAGCACAAAGGTGAAAACACATATTGTAGCTTTCATAAAGACAGTGAAAGTAACACATAACCATCCTTCCCTAAGACAAGGTGGGAGGGACAATAGACTTCAACTGTATCACTCAGTTCTACGTGGAATTGGACTGATACATCAAGTGTTTGTTAGGTTTTCTTTTTTTTAGCAACATTGACGTAATATGACATTAACATATAAAAATATTTCTGGCATTTTGACTTGCTGCTCAGCCACAGTCCATTCTTAGAAGTGCACTAGTCAGGGCACTAACCAGGGCTCAATATACAAATAAAAGTGGCTGATACAGAATTCTGACTTGTTACCAGATGCTTAAGATCTCATTCAGTAATACTGTGACTCCAGGACAAATATTTACATGCCTGCATGCGTTAAAACTAGAAAGGTGTCTTTCTGACCAACAGGGTGACAAAACAATATTATCTAAAAGTTTCATTTCCTAAACTCTAGATTTCTACTGCATACATAATACCTTCCTTGTGTGATTTGTGTTATATACTGTACATGTGACCAACATTTTGATAAGAAGCAAAGTCTTTTATTTCATAAACCCCTGCCAGTTTACAATGAGAAATTAGTATTTTTTTTTTTTTCTTTTGTTTGTTTTATTTTAGGAAAAGAGACTTTGTGAACAGTAAAACAGTTTGTTTACATTCAGCATTTCTTTTCACTTACACAAAATTCCATTTCACTTAATGTATTCTAACATATATGTGTTGGTCTCTTGGAAAGCATGTGGAAAAAATGTCTTTAGAAGAAAACCCTCAATCATAGTTTGAAAACTGAATGTAACAATTTTTTCTTCTTTTACCTTTTTTTTTTTCCTTTTTTTTTAAATAAGAATCCTCTTATGCCCTCTACAAGTTCATTTCTGAGCTGTCTTGCTGGTTTCGGTATGGTATAACAGTCTGTAAGTGTACTTGGACACCGCTGGAAGGATCATTGGATGTGCTCAAATATAGAATCATCAGAGGAGGAGAGAGTCTGCATTCCTTGAAAAAGGGAATACTCAGCCTTGTTCTGACTGCCTGTGATTTTGGATACAATAGTCCGGCACAGAGATGCAGATTTTCGCTGTGAGAACAGTGCTACTGTACATTTACACACATTCTCTAGATCTCCAGGTTGAGCCACAGGAGATAACCAAAGGAGGACACTCTTGCAGAATTCTTTACATTTTTGAAGAACATTGATAAATGAAGTTGAGGAAATTGGTTTGAAAACATTTTGTTTCCACAGAACTCCTTATGAGCCAATGTCTTACTGCAACGTTCTTTACCGTAGCACACGTATGTTCAGCAGGAAAAATTCAGTACATGACAGTAGTTTTCAAATAAAGTCTTCCATCTAAAATATGAAAGAGAAACATTTGCTTTATATATTTATATCTGCAATGACTCAAAAAGAGGAAAAACCCCATAAGACTTAAAACCTCAGTGGAAGCAGTCATGCAACAAATCTGTAAAATGTCCCCTATGGTACATTTTGTCTAAAATAAAAGAAAATCATAAAATATGAATGTCACCTTTCCTATTTCATCTGACAGTGGTCAAATTTGTTGAAAATTACACGCACTTTGCAAGTTGTGAAAACTGTAACAACTTCTGAAGCTTTAATGTATGCTGGACTCGTATCAGTGCTAGGGCACTAGGAATGTAGGTGCAGCCTCTGTGCATGTGTTTTTACTGATATGCAAACATAACTGAATAGTGCTGAACAGCAATTATTTCCTTCATGGTTGCAGAGCAAAAAAATCTTCTTGCATGCAATCGTTAGTACTCCCATCGCTAAAGGCATAGCTCATACTTTCTGATTTAGCTGTGTTGTTAAATATACCATGTAATGTAACCATTGTGCACATTTGTAGCTATTTATATAGAACCCAGTATAGGATATTTAATCGGTATCAGTGAAGTATAGCCTCCTTCCCCCCATAAATGAGATTGACTGAACAATTACTATGTTAAAGATGTAAGCACGTTTCTCACAACATTTTTTCCACCCAAGTGAGGAGCATATATTTAAGTGAGATATGTGAGGGAACATGAGAAACTATAAGCTCACCTAGCCAGTAACTCTTGATCTAGAAAAATTTGAAGAGAACATACTGCCACAACATATTTTCACCTAATTTGTAAGTACAAAGCAATTTTTTCTTCACTTGGGACATGAACATCTTATATACACCTATTCTCATAGCAATATAAAGATTAGTTTTTAAAAAACAGAAAAATTTCTTAGCTTTCTGACCTGTAGAAGGTGTTGTCCCCATGTGAATAAAGCATATTATGAAGTAATTAATCCTCCCCACTGCATAATTACTAAACACTACTTATATTTTAGAATATAAGCATTTGCAAGTACAAGCAGTATCTCAGCTCTGAAAGTTTGCATGAGCTTCTTATTTAAATCTAAGTAAATTCAGCAAATATTTCTAAGATTTCCAAAGTTTCTATTTCTGTTTTGGTTTTCTTAGTCTAACATTTTTATTCCAAATCAGTCTATAAAATTTTTATTAGACATACAGTAAAAAATAGATATTCAGTGAGGAAATTGTGTGACATAAACCTGTGCAAATGAATGCTGAAATTTTTTAAATGCTTGGTTATCATTGAAACAGGTGGCATCACGTCCATGAGCTTACTGTAATTGTTGAGAGATAGAAAAGTTTAATCTGAAAGCAGACAAAAGTACACCATACACAGCTGTAAAACCTTCTGCACATCCCTTTCCAGTTCTGTCAGAACTGCTGGGGAAAGTAGGAGACTGCAGAATCACTCTGCTGCAGTGATTCTTATCTAGTGCCCCTTTGTTTTTCCTTTTCCACCACTAGGTTTCTTTTGTGAGCTTCTGGGGTATATGCCCTTCTGCTACTTTCTCTTTACATTTTTTTACCCCCTTTCCCTACTTTTTCATGTTCCTGGTTTTTGGTTTTTTTCTGGCAGAGTAGACGATAACTTTCCCACTAAATAAAAGTGCTTCCACTCAGAACCATTTCCATTCTCTTCTCTCTTTATGGTCTTTTTTTGCACTGAAGAGAAATAAAAAGCAATTGAGTAAGGCCTTAACTTAAAGACTTTTTTATTATTATTTGATGCATGAAGACAACAAAAATGCTTATGGGAATTCAGGAGAGAAAGAAGGAGCCTCTGAAATGGAACTTTGTAAAACTGAAGGCCTGGAACACCACCTCCAAGGAAAACCTGCATCAAGTACAGGATAGCTAGCACTACTCCTGGCCACGTTTCCATATAGTTCTCCCAAACATATTGCATAAACACAATAAACATTTACAGCACTAAAGCTGTCTGGATACCTCTGTAGGAGTATTATTCTGCATATATACAAACACTTTGGCTATCCTGAACATACACTTGCTAATGAATGCTATGCATAATTCCCATACCTTAACATTCTGATAACCTGCAGTCAGTAACTGATTTTATTTTACTATACTAGGTCTCCATTTACCTTTTAAAGTATGTATCAAAACATATTCTCAATTAAAAATACAGCTGCAGGAAGCCAACAAAAGATGAACAGCAGTACAGTTTCAAAAGTCAGCTCTATTTTATACTGCTTAAGGATCCAACTGGGCAGTGAAATCAATAAGAGATTTTCCACTTTGAGAAGAAGACACTATCAGATCCTGCATTCTGTATCCACAGACTGAATAAGACAATGAACAAGAATAGAAATGGGCAGCTCTACAAAGCACCTTCCTTACTAAGTAAACAGATACTTGTTTATATACATAAGTTCTCTTCAACATCTTCATTAATGCCTTGGCCACAGGACTCGAAGGAATACTAAGTATTCCAATGACACTAAATTGGGAGGAGCTGCTGACTCCCTGGAGGGCACAGAGGCCCTGCAGAGACACCTCGACAAATGAGAGAGGTAGGCAATCATCAGCCATATGAAGTTTAACAACAGCAACTGCTGGATTCAGCACCTGGGATGGAGAAATCCTGGTGTTGTACAAAGACTAGAGAATGATAGATTGGAGAGCAGTGCCACGGAAAGGGACCTGGGGGTCCTGGTCAATGGCAAGTTGAACATGAGTCAGCAGTGCCCTGGCAGCCAGGAGGGCCAACCCTGTCCTGAGGGGCATCAGGCACAGCATCGCCAGCCGGGCAAGGGAGGGGACTGTCTGGAGGGGAAGCTGTATGAGGAGCAGCTGCAGTCATTTTGTCTGTTCAGCCTGGAGGAGACTGAGGGGAGACCTCATTGCTTTCTTCAGTTTCCTCACACGGAAAAGTGGATGGGCAGGAGCTGATCTCTTCACTCTCATGACCAGTGACAGGACTTGAGTAAACAGCATAAAGCCAAGTCAGGGGAGGCTTAGGTTGGATATCAGAAAAAGGCTCTTCACCAAGAGGGTAGCTGGGAACTGGAACAAGCTCCCCAGGGAAGTGGTCACAGCACTGTGGCTGAGAAGTTCATGTAGCCACTCATGAATAACAAGCAACAGGTGAACAGCACTGCACTTCAGAAATTCAAAGACTTCAGCTGTGCTAAGAAAAACTCACAGGTCTGCAGAGGAACGATAACCTCATATCACAAAGTGGTGACCAAATACAATCCCTATATTTGACTGCTGTCTTTTTCCATTGGTGACTCCTACTACCTTGTTCCTATCCACTTCTCTCCCTATTTGTAATGTTCTGACGTTCTTCCCAAATGACAGGAACTTCTCAGTGTTGTTGCCAAAGCCACCAGAATCACTTCGCCTCTAGGTGTAGCCAGAGCTCCTATCTGAATACAAGTGGAGTATTACCACTGATAGGCCTTTAATGATTTCAAGGTTAGAATCACAGACAAAACCTACAAATCATGAGAGTGATCAGCAAATCGAGCCAGCTCATCCTTTGTAAGCCAATGTGAAAATGCCATTACTCCTAAATCCTGAGCATGCCTGTGCCTTCTGCCTCCTGATCAGCTTTAATTTAACAGCTACACAGGCCTGTTGCATTACTTTGTTCTGTTAACAAATGCAGAATTTGTCTATCAGCATAAAAACAATTTAATGTAGAACAAATATGGAATATTTTAGCCACACAAACATATGCATACAAACATATACTACACAAACACACACACAGAGCTTCTACTAAGGATGTTTACAACACTGGGGTATATTTTTAGCCTACTGAAAACTGTTGATCTGTGGTGAAGTTTCCCAAATTTACATACTGTTATATACAATATAAATACATAAAACTCACTTTTACTCTTAGGAAGTCAAACAAAAACACGAACTGGGAAAATACTGCTAAATTTCTAAATAGAACAGTGTGTGATTAGCAGATTGTCATCTGTTTTAATTGCTCTTTTGCAAATGGCAGTGTTCAGCAAGATCACACAAGCTCATGCTAGTAACTCAAACTGAAAATGCCACTACTCCTAAACATCATTTGTTTTTGTCTGTGGATTGATATGACAGAAATTCTACCCAGAGTGAGGGAGTATTTTTTTAGATCAACTCTTTTTAATTAAGATTCATTTGGAGGATTTTGAATGAACGTGCCCAAATAGTTAGAAGGTCATAAATGTTATAAAAAACAAACAAATGGAACTGACATAAAAGTTTGCAATGTTGAAACAAATCATATGCCTTGAAATGCATTCCCACAGAGATGTCATCTGGGGAATGATTCACATTAGTGTTCTGTGGGCAGCTTGCAGTAAGTACCTCTATGGGCCCAGCATTTTCAGAGGTAAAAACAAAAACCCACTCAAATATTATTACTATTAATATGCAACCTTGTAAACTGACAATGTGCAATGAAATGTTAAGTTTTGTCTTCAGTTGCAAACTAAATAAGTCATCCATTAGATGGTAATGTCTGTATTTCTGCCACTCAGTATAAGTCACAGTGGGGTTGTTCACCACCCAAAAATCATATTTTAGTTTGTATTCTCAGAACTGCTTTAAAAATAAATGTAATAACAGTGATCATCATGACTATAATACTGCAGTCTTTGGTTTATGAAAATCTGCTAATCAACGTCCAAGGTGTTCTGTCACATCTGAATTCAGTCACTTGCTATCTTATAAAAGCCTGCTGAGGTAAATTCTTCTTAGGAATAAGATAGTGTTTTCTGTAGTTAGGAGCTGAAAACAACCAACCAATTGTCCAAACAGACAGAAAGATGCAGTAGAGAGCTGATAAGAAAGAAACCTCCAGGGTGCAGGTTAAGAAGAAAAAAAAAGGACAAAATACTTTGTGAGAAGGAAAATCACAGAATCATAGAATGGTCTGGGTTGGAAGGGACCTTGAAGATCACCAAGGACCACTCTCCTGCCGTGGGTAGGGATTCCTTTCACTAGGCCCGTTGCTCAAAAAACGAATGACAAGATAGGAAATCTCAGTGTGAGCTTTGGAAAGTTAGGATGCTAAGGTTTGAATAATTTTTTTATTTTTTTTTTTTTTTACTGTAATTTGTGAGCTGTAGAATAGTAAATCCCAGCCCATGATCCAACAACCCATACATCAAAGTAGCCACAGTTTTAGTCACTAGAATTCCTAAGTTTTTTTTAACATATTTTTGTCAAATATGGACAGGCCAGTGATAGAAGCCAATTTCACTCAAAATGGCTCTTAAGGGTATTTGAATAGTGTATCTATTAATCTCTTTGTACTTTCAAAGAACAAAGGTTGATGTCTCTTGTTAATAAGAAGTGAGCAATTGAAGACAGGAACTTTATTCCCAACTATGACTGAAATTTTCTGTGATTTTGCTTTTTTTTCCTGTTTTTCTGTTCTCTCTTTCAAACTTTCTGTTTCTTTCCCTTTCTATTTTTTGTAGGTGGGATTTCATGTACTTATGGTTTCCCAGTCTCTTTTCTTGTCCTTAGGAAGATAATAGCAGTGTTAGCTGAAACCTCTAAGGACTATATTAGCACACATAACAAAAAAACCAACAGCAACCAAAAAACTACACATGCATATGCACTTAATGGAATCCAAAGGTTCTTCACTCATAAAAATCCGTTTGAACCCCATCTCTATGGCTGGTGACTGAGCTGATCTGAGCTTAGAGTCCACTTCTAAAATCCCATGTTGCAACACAAAATCCTCGGGACTAGCCCATATGCTCCTAAAGACAGCAGATACTTCATTCTGAAATTAAGTATACTGTTGCCAGACCCTCCAACCATTAAAAACTGCTACCTTCAGTTTAAAAGAAATAAAAACTTTGTGACCTTAAATGGGGCTACTTATATCTAAATAAAAGCAAAGCTGCTCACTTGTGCTAAGTAACATAATACATTGCATTTCCTGTTAGGAAGTAGCTTTATTGAAAATGGTAGCTATTTTCTCAGAAGTTACTTCCAAGCACCTGTAATCTTAATGAGGTTTGTCCCTTTCAAAGAACAGTTGTACGTGCATGCCCGAATGCACACAACCTCTTCAGCCCGGAGCTGATAAAAGCATCTGCATGCCATAGCTCAAGAACATTTAAATTATATAACTAGTTGGTTTATTTGTTTTAATAAGATGGGGCAAATGTGAATCACTGTGTACTTCTAACATTTCATTCAGGTTGATGTTGTAATCCTTTGGAGGAAGAGAAACAAAACAAAAGAAAGGGATGGCAAACAAATGGTAATGATTCATGTGATATTTGATAAGACAGCAATGGGAAGTCAAAATAAAAGCAAGCATATTGTGGCAGACGGAAGGGATCTTAGTCAAGTTGTAACCCTTCTTCAAAAAACTCAAAGGAAACAACTAATTAGGGAGGAAATATATTTTTGTATACTCTTCATGTATTTCATTCCAAACTGAAGACACAAGAGGATTTATTTTCCACCAAAGATGGAAGATAAAAATGGGAGTCTAACTTTTTAATCATGGGAAAACCATTTATGATGAGCTTGAGTCTTTTTCAGTTTGCAGAGTGTGAGACAAAAAGCCCAGCATTTGTAAAATTCAGTCATGGAATCAACTGAACATAACTTCTCATAATATTCCTAATAAAGTGCCAAACAGTATGTTGTGAGGGGAAACAATTCCTCCCAGTGTCTAGGCTTAAAGAGAACACTGAAGTTTTACAACTCAACACTGAAAAGGAGGGACAGAGGGATATTTACTAAGTGGAAATTGTTACTGGCAGCACAAGTCAATTATGTATTGAGGAACATGGATGGATCCACTGCCATCTTCCCTAGCAGAGTAAGAGCAGAGTACAGGAGATGCAGGAAAGCTGGCTCAACCATTGAGGCTTTGAAATTCAAGCCATTTGTTCTTTTAAAAAAGTGCTCATCCAGTTTTTATGCAAAGATGGGTGATTTCACACTGCATGTTCATTAAACGCATGCAAATATGAAGTATGTAAACATATTTGGCCAAACACTATCCCAGTTTGCCCTTTGTGTAACACCAATAAATTAGTTTCAAATTTGCATATTGTTATTAATCATACACCTTTCATTTCTCTACTTAACATTCATGCACAAATATATTTGTGTTAATACTCAGTGCAAATATTCAGGAAACTGAGTTGTCCCTGTGTTTCTTTTTAAAATAGCAATTTAAATGTAGGAGATTTTAATTCTGATTTAAGACATAAAACTAAGCCATGGATGTGTAAAAAGGGCATCTAAACACCATTTTTCACAGTTATTTTCAAATATTGAACTATCTTCTCTCAGTAATTTTACCATGTGTTTTAATCATTAATATATATTTCCATTACTCCCATGTTACCATGGGAGTAAGCTAAAGGTCAGCAGTCTAGTCTTTAGTAAACTAACAAAGCAGGGGAGTACCTGAATATTTCACCTTCTGTTATTTAAAGATCATATAGAATGCATAAAACTGGCCATTTTGAGGACTGAAAAAACTGAACTAGTAAGGTGAGAAATTGTTTGAAATAAATAGATTTTTTTAGAAAGTCACACTGTCTTTTCTTGTTGCTTCACGAACCTAGCAACCTTTTTTCTATTTGTATAAACAGAAGAAGCCATATCCAAAAACAGACTACAGAACTGATTACTTACTTACAAGCACTGAACCTGAGTCACTAAGGCATTTTGCTGTGCCACTTCATGTTGGTAAAAAAAAATATATTAACAATGATAAACAGAGACACAAACAGAACAAAACCCTTTCAACTGAAGAATCATGTGGAAAAGTTATTAAAGGATGAAGTCACAGCTAAATACAATCAGTCTGTGAGCTTCCACAGCTCATTGTGTTCAGTGCTGTTTGTATCACAGTGTGGATAATTTTGGTGCTAAACAATCTGTCCTGCATAAAACAGTTTTAAGTTCTACAAAAAGGTGTGCTTTATTAGCTACTTTATTTCCAGAAACATAAACAACTTTTATTTAGTGTCAGAAAACAACCTTGGATCTGATAGCAGAAAACTGAAAAAGAGTTGAATATTGGGACATGGTTTCTGCCTGGCACCTTCTTTCCCTTTGTTTGTTTGGTTTCAGTGTTTTTTTATAAAGTCTAGATGGAAACAGAATTTACTACTCATTCCTTTAGTCTCATTAGTCTTCTTTCACTTCTCTCCATTTTGCCTCCTTTTTTAGCGCTTTGCCCAAATGATCACTTTTTTGCACTAAACATCATCATCAAAGTAATCTTACATACAAGATATCAATCATACAGTTAAGCTTCAAACAGGCTTAAAAATAATTACTTTGCTTTTCTGGAGAGAAAAAGTGGCCATAAAATGAAATTGGAACAAAATACAGTAGATCAGCATTTGTTGGAGCTTTTAGCAGTTTTTGCTTCTGAGCTGAATTACAGAAAATATCTATGCAAAAGTACATAGAAGTCAGTATTTCTTTAAAACTACCCTCCATATACACACAGAACAGAAACACACACATACAAATCCTTTCCATCACTTAACTAGAAGGTGGTACAATAGGCAGGATGCATGTGTATACAACTATAGATCCCATAATAAAATGTGAATTAATAAAGGTCTTCTATACAATTCTGAAAAAGTAACATAGGTCATGATTTTTTTGCTAGGAATAGTTGTGGCCATAGTCAGTAGTCTCCATCAACACAGTGTGATGTTAATTTCTTTCAGCAGACACAAATAATTTATGAAGACGAGCTTTTCTAAAGCATTATCTTTTCTAGAGATTTACCCCCACTACTTCTCAAAATACAAGAAAAGACTTAGATCTAATACCTACTCCTACACAGAGCACCTCTTCTGATTAACAGAATCAGAAACCTACCTCACCCTTCTCCCCCAGCCACATCTTTTCTAAAAAAGTAATTTGAAATTCATGTTACCCAAGTAACTAAAAGGCAGACGAGTGTTTTGTTGTTTTCAGATTAAACACCATAATTAATACAAGAGTATGTAACTGAGGTGCCATTTGCACTGCTGCAGTTTACCAGAAAATAGAGACCACTTAAAGAAAGCTTTATTATTCTGCATATATAATTCTGGAATATGTGGAATCCTTTTTTAATATCAGTATCACATTAGCCCCCCACTTTAATACACAACCACCCTTGTTCTCAGCTGTGTGCTAAAACAGAGTAACCGCCCAATGCAAAACATGAAGAAATAGTCACGTGCAGAACAGGAAGGAACGAAGCTGTAAAACAGATAGACCGCACAGCAGCAAGCTTATGGAAAATCTGTTAAAGATGCATGGGATGTCAAAACCTATGTAACATAACCTAGCTGCTTTTTAGGTATTTTGTATGAAAGCCTGTTTATAGAAGACAATGGCGCCAAACAGTGCCATTCAGCTCCAGAACAAGAGTCAAGGCAACAGAAACCAAATCACAAGTCGTGCCCTAGGAAATGGGCTATGAACGGAAGTCACACATAATTCTTCCAGCGCACAGAAACAGACACAGACCTTAATGAAGTTCCCAGAGCTTAGCATGAGCAGCAAAACCACAAAAATGAAAAATAAAATCAGCTCATGTTAAATCTGAGGAAGACTTCAAGCTGAAACATGTTTATGGGGTCTAACTCAGTAGTTAACTATGAAGCAGCACTTAAGCAAAAGGCTTTTGTTCATATCCAGAATGAAAACTACCAGCATTTTAGATTATGAGGGAACTCTGCTTCTGTGACAAGAGCTATTGCTAGCCGAGGTAGGTTGCTTTTCAATTCAGAGTTCATACTAGTTCCCCATACTAATTGTAAACTTCCATCTTGAATACATCTTCATAGATGCATTTAAGTACCGCAGTGACAAGCCAATCTTCCCCATTCCCTCTCAGTGGTAACATAATTTCAGAAAGGTACTTCAAAATGATTATTCTACCCTCCCAGGAAAAACTCAATTAGCCTTAGGGCCAGGTGGTTTGAATTTGGCACCACTCTGTGTCTTTGCCAGTAGAGATTCCTCAGAAAAAACAGCATGTCATGACAGACTGTGTCCTGGACGCACCCCACTACAGAAATCCCAGACCATATGGAAGCAGCATGCTTTCCCAGAGAGAACTTAACACCATGGTTCATCATCAAAAAGTAAGCAAGAGAAAAGAGAATGGCTAAATTAAACCACAGAGCAGTCTCAACCAGTGATTTTGGGATCAAGTGACTACCTTGGAGTCAGAAGCAATGAACTGTGCAAAATATCTGAAGTGTAAAATTTTCTTGCTTCAAAGTGTGATTTTCTCAAGACAGAGGAAATTAAAAATGTTACTTCCTGGTTGCTTTTACTCCTGCCCCCCATCTCCCTCCCTCTCCCCACCTCCCCCAGCTTTCAACTTACACTGTTTCTTGTCAATAGCAACACACTAATGGCATTGTACAAGTCACTTGCAGGACATTCCCTGGAACAGTGTTTAAGATACTGGTTACCCATGCTCAAGGTGAATAATTTCAGTACAGGCTACTAGTACAGTAGCCTGTACTAGTACTCTATACTCTACTCCTCTACAAGGAATAGAGTCCACAATATGCAAATAAAATTAATAGATTTGCTTATCACAGAAGAGCAATTGATCATTCCTTGTATATATATTAAATAATAATAAGAGACACAAAGTAACTCTGTTGCAGGAACTCAGCTCTGGAGTAGTCTCCCTGGATGATGGATGTATTTAAATGGTCTTTACAAATATATATGTGATATGAGAGCCTGAAAAGGCAGATTTTAAAGCCCATCTAGTACTATCCCTAATGCTATGCTTTATTTCTTTATAGAAAGAGAGGCAAGAATTGAGTATATCCTGAATATATTTATTGAATATCTGGCCTGGTAAAATACATTTGGCTATAAAGTTAATTTTAGCTGGAAAATATAAGGAGTAAATGGTTTTGCAAGAATATGAGAAAACCTAGAGGGGAAACCTTATAAAATGAGGATTCTTCTGTGCACTGAATGTTGAAGATCAAACTCTGGAACTATTGGCCATTTGGAACTGGAATAGAACTGATATTTCTATGTTTTAATAGTGTTTTAGCCTTTCAATATTTTAGCATTGGGAACCAGGTTGCATCGGACAGCATAGTTACTGCAGTGAAAGTGACTGTGATTGTCAACAAATTTGATAGCAAGGTTGAAAATGGAACTGATCCTCTAGTCAGTGCACTACTTTTATGATGCTTCCAGTATTTCCAGTGAAGCCAAGGAGTCTGATCCAACCACAGTATTTTATGTCCAATTCATCAATGTGCAGAGATACTGTTCTCTCTCCAATGGCTAAGAGTGTATATCTTTGAGTCAGAGTATAAAGCTAAAAACGAAAGCAAATTATTGCTGCTTTTTATTTTATGTTTGTATTCAATATAGCTTGATTACTTGAAAGGAGTTGTAGCCAGCATATTGCAGCATGAAACAATATCATGAAAAATACATGTCTTCTAATGCAATGGTTGCACTGACAGTTTGTCACAGGCAAAATCTGCAGAATCAACACAGGGACTAAATAAACAAGTCAAAACTTGAATTATCTAATACAACATTGTATATTTTCAACAATCCATATTCTAATTTCATGCACATAAAGCAGCACTGTAAATTTTTTGGTCCTGCCTTCATAACACTTTGTTTCCAAGGCCAGCTGTAGCACGTTGTGATCCATCCTTTCTAACATCCATGACAAAACACACTATTATGCTATTGCTGCTTTTCCTAAGCTATTAGAGGCTGCATCACTTTTAAAAAATAAGGCTGACAAGAATATAATAGAAAAAATGTTTTTACCATTACTGGTACACACTTTGTGTTTCTCAACTAGGAAAAACAAAATGACATCACATTATCATTATATATGCTGCTGTCTCCCAGGATGTCCTTCAGGTGTTATGGAACCCTACAATGAGCAAAAGCAAAATATTTCTTTTTAAAGCTAGCAGTCTATTCTATAGAATATATTTTCCTCTTTACAAGCCAGCTGGCAGTTCACTGGAAGAATACTTATTATAGATATATGCTGACAGCAAATTTTAGCTTAGATAGAACGTGATGCTGGCTAAGTAGTCCTTCCAAATGTGTTAATTTTAGTTTCACTTCCTTTATACTTCCTTTTCTTAGCTGATTTTTTTTAAATTTCATAGGAACTTGAGATCCTAATAGAACTGGGTCAAATTCCACATCAAGTCCATGGGAAAGCCAAATGCTTGAATTACACAAAGGCTAAATTGTTTTATTTTATTCTTAATCATATCAATATAAAATAACCACTGCAAGAAAACCCTATTTTTTAGAATTAAAGTAGATTTAACATAGTAATTGCTTGCTTTTCTGGTTTACAATATGAAATTTACATGAGTATTACAGACATTAAAAATTTGTTCATCTTAAAATAAAGTATTATAAACATTTCCTATTTCTAAAGGACACAAAAATGCCTCTTTTTTTTTAATATTACTGCCAAAGAAAGAAAGGACAAAACCTAAAATCTTTGGCCACTTTTAAATTAAACCATCAGACCCTCAGCTAGTTGAAATTAATATAGCTTTATTGATGTCAAGGTTATCTTTTTTTTCTCTTTTCTTTTTCTTCAACTGACAAAATAGAGCAATTAAATTGGAGTGATATTTTAGGAAGATGATTGCCTTCTTAACTCTTAACACTGCACAAAGGGCTGCCTGCCTGATAAAATCTCACTGTACAGTTTTATTTACATTTTAACTCTAACTGCTTTTTTGCCTCTTGAATATTTTAAATGAATGTTAAACTCTCATTCTCCTTAACAGGACTTCTGACCCCTCAGTTAGTTTAGGATTATAAAAGGGACTGTCCTATACCAAACCAAAATGCTGTCACTCAGTAATATACCACTTCTGATCTAATGCAGAATAATTAACATAACATAAGTCAGTCTATTAAATTTTTCTTATACGAAGATTCAGGTAAGCCACCTTTACACAAAATTTAGGCTATCAAGTTTGCTAAATCCCATAAAATATTTTTCCAGCTAGTTCCCTGTACAAGATTTGAAACTAACTATAATTAGCTGATAATAGTTGTAAATTGCTGTATCTTGCATCGCCTCTCTTTACCACTTTTTAATGTTTAGGACTCTGATCCATCACCAAAGAAAATATAAAAGCAGAAGTTAATAACATAACTGAACATCTACTGTGCCTTTCATCCAAGATCTAGAATACTTTACAAATATTAATTAAGTTTCACAACACCCTTGTGTGACACCAAAGCATTGGTGCTGACATCAAGAAATCAGTATATATTATTTCTCTCTTTATGCATAAAAACTTGTTTCGGCTTAAGGCATTGGTTAAAAATGCACTGAAGCATGCAAAATGAGCTATTCCTTTGCCATTCAGAGCAAACATCAGATGTAAAGCATATAAGTAACCCTAACAAATGGTACTATTTTAATTGTGAAATCGATATTATCCACTCAATTGTTTGCTGAAAAATGTAAAATGGGCAAACCAGTGACTCCTTAGCATATACTTCTTGTGACTGTGTCAAATGCTACATCAATTCTTTGCAATGAGACAATCTCAGAGTATAATTACAACCCTTGCTATAAAATGGATTTATTGTATGGAAAAAAATTCCATACATTACAAACAACAACAACCACAAAGAAATTACTTTCTCACCTGCAGAAATTGAATGCAGCTTTTCTGGAATATGACTGAGATTACTAAATTTGTTTACAGTAGTCTATACTGGGGTACTCAAATTATTATTTATAACAGGATGAAGTCTACTGTAGACATTTCTTTCCACTCCCTCCAGTGAGGGTCAAGGGTGACAAGCACAGACGCAGATGTCTACATTGAAGACTTCTATGCTACATCAAGTCAATTCCAGCCCATGTCTTGTTCACAAGCATAACTACATTTAAAAGGCAAAACATTTACTACTTGTCCATTAAAAATCAGTAATGATACAGTAATAAAGTTACAGTAATATAATGCAACTGTATGAGTAATATGATACTATTTTCCCTTCTAGAGTTCTGTGATAGTTCATCTACCTTCTTTTCTTGGTTCTTCATCTATCTCTCTATCTCTCAATTTATGGCTGCTTTTGCTCTTATTTCAGAGTTTTCAGAATGCTTCCCTGAATCTTGTTTCATGCCTCGTGCCTTGTGTGGTAGCATCCAAATGAAAAAAATGCTGCAAAGCTTCAGTATTAATGCAGAATTCAAGTTCTCTTTTCTACATTTGAGAAACACGCTTTATGCGACTTTCAAAACAGTACAGAATTATATGAAACAGAAAAGGAATTGTCAAGCTTGGATATTTTTCCAGAACTGACGCAAAATTACCCATTTCTAACATCAGTAGTTACAAGAAGTGACTGAAATGCAGCTGCTCATAGTGTGATTACTGTCACAAGTGATGCTGGAATTCTGACGCAAGCAAAAAGGAAAATACTCAATGCATGAGATTCATCACATTAACCTCAGACACCTGCACTGTACGTAGCTACATTTGAGCTGGTTTAGCAGACTGCCTTTATAATCAATGAAGAAATTGGAAGTTGTGATTCGTTTTCTTCAAAGGGAGAGATGTGTCTATTACTCTTCATTGACTTTAATAGGAGTCCAGCCAAATAGCTCAGATAAAGACATCTACCCCAGAAATGTGTGAAGTGGAACATATCCCTCCCACTGATAGTGTTTGGGTATTTTATAGATAATTACATTGCCTCAGCAGCTACTCCACACCTTCATAACACAGAGCAATATCTATACTGCCATTATGGTATCAGCAAAGTCCCACTATATCTTATCAGTTGAAAAAATTATAGGATAATGCAGCAAAGAATATATGACTCTGTATATAATCTTGATAGCTTAAACATCCCATTTATTAAATCCTAAAGCACTCTTAAAGAGCACCTACTTTTTGATCTCTGCAGGGCTGGCTTTCTCAGGTATTACATGTCTAAAATGAATGCAAACACATCAATGTGTTTATAAACTCCTTGTTCAAGGATTTAAGCAAATGCAGGCATACTGAAAATGAGTAAAAATCCCATTGTGCTGTTTCACTGTGCAAATATAATTTCTTGCATTCTAAATCCCCAATCATTTGTTTATTTCAAGTATATTTTCATTCTTCCAATAATATTGTACTCATCCTTGAAGTAAGCGGAACTCCTTTTCACCCATCTTACTATGAACAGTTAACATTCTGTATAGACATTATTTTAACCATACTTTCTCTTCTTTGTCCACAGACATTATTTCCAGCAATATTAAGTAGCTGATAGATTACTTTGGAATTTTAGGTGGTCCTCATTTTCAGTAATAGTCTTCACCTTTGTCCAAAAGGCCGAATCATTGCCCTCTCATACCTGTTTGTTTTTTTTACAGAAGTAACTCTTAATTTCTTCTAATCTCCTTGCAGTTCTATATTCAAATTTTGCACAAAACTTCAATACTGATGATTTCCTTTTTTTCACTGCATATTCTTATTCCGCATGTCTGGCTATTTTGGATACTGTCTCAGTATCACCGCACTGATCACCGCAGCCAGGACAGTCCTTTGTAACTTACATTCATCAGTCTTACTCCAGGTTCAATTATTAAATACCAGGCAGTAACTGACAAACTCTTTTTTTTTTTCCCTTAACTGTTTGTCTTTGAAATATACACTAACCTCATATCATGTACAAACTCCTGCAGTACTTTAAATTCCAACCTGTAATGCTAGTAACTTTTTCCATGCATAATATCTGTTCCAGAAAAGCTATTAGGTATCACAGGTTGGAAATAATAAAAACACCAAAATATTTACCTTGTCATCCCTATTTTTAAAATATAAAAACTAAAAAATAATCATCAATTAAGATAAAATTAAAATAATTCAAAAGTCCTTGAAAACTTTTGGTAGAGGTAATAGGGTTTCTCCAATTTTAAATGTTGCTGTCGTCAAAAGGACACAGAATGTGCAATAATGTGTTTGTTTTTCAGATACTGTAGGTCTGAAGAGATTTTTTTTGTATACTTCAATTATAAAAACATTTAAAACATACAAACTTGTGCAATTTTTATTTTAATGAAGATGAGAAGTTCATTAACGAAGATAAATATTTCATTAGATGTTAAATAAAACAAAGAGATTTTTTGGCTTCTCTCAGCACAAAATTCCTTTGAAAGATTAATTAATACATGCAAATTATGCAAATTAGACCCATGCAAATATTTTATGAAGACAATTAAGGGAACCATTAATTACTGCTTTTTTTGCTTCAGTGAGATTCATTCATTTAATTTTAATTTCACTTTAACTGTTTTGATGTATAATCTTGCAGCTAAGAACTTTATCTTTCCTAGTGGGTCACTTAAACTTATAAATTTCATCAAGTGAGCAGCAACAGAAATCTGCAAAGATATTCTCTGGGCTATGTTTAGTATCAAGAGAAATTTTTGACACAATGCACTCCTAGAAACTGCAAAACTGGAAGGGAATGTGAGCTCATTCTTGGACAAGGTTCAACTGCTGGAAAAGCAATTAATTTGCTTTGGCTGTGCTAATATAGGGGAATTAGAAAGTGTGACACAAGACAAATAGAAATAATTAGTTCTCCAAAATGATGTTCTCATTAATATGGTTTGAACAGTAGAAATAAAAAACATTATTGTGGCATGTCTGCATTCTGTCCCTAGCCACAGGAGGTAGGAAAATGCAAGATACAGCATTTTTTTCACCTTTGTAGTTTGTATGGTGGTGGCATTTATTTTCATTTTTTATTGTAGGTTTTAAGAAAGACAAATTGTGGACCTGATCCTGTTATCTAAAACCTACTGTACTTGCATAAAGCATGAGGAATCTCTGCGCTTCTTTCTGTGAAAAGATGGAGCTATAAACATAACTGACTAGGCTTTTCACAACAATACACTCAAGTTCCCAAATTGAAACTTTTATTTCAATATCTTCCATTTAAATCATATTTTATTACATGCAATACCCAAGGTATAATGTGTTTTTTCTGCAACTTAAGCTCCTTTAGTAAAAAGATTGCTCTAGCAAAAGAGTTACGATATCCTCTCCAAATCTGATAACATAATTTTCTTTTTCTGTAACATGAATATACATACATTCATTTCACAAAGTACATAGAGGTGGATTTTCAGCTGCTCTCCTTAACACTTACACCAATACAAAGCAGGTTTTCAACAAGCAGTGAAAATCACTAGCTGGCACTCTTTACATAAACAGGCTGCTAGAAGGCTGTTAAGAACATCTGCTCCCTTACACTATATTTCTTAGCTTGTTCCAGGATTAAAGGCATGGAAGGCTATGTCGTCCATTTAAAATATTAAACTTTTCCCTCCCCTGCGGGTTTACCAAGTTCCAACTGAAGGTACCTCCCTTTGAAAGTTTTGCTGTCTACACACCTTTTATCTGGAATCAGTTATTAAAGTGCAGTGACTTGGTATCATTTCTTTCCTATTTCAGTTAGGGGACAAATTTATAGCATCTGACAGAAATAGAGGTTTTTCTCTTTAAATACAAGGAGAAAAAATGTGGCCATGTGTTAACATTTTTCGAAAGCTGATTACCACAATTAACAAAATCCTTAAGTGCAACTACCACAGAGGTTTAGCAAAATTACCCCAAAAAATTTCTAGAACTCACACTGCAATAATTCATTAAAAAATCCTAATGTCTTTTGAAACATTATTTATAAAAAGTTAAAATCTATGAAACCTTCCTATAGCTACCTATTGCTTAACAACATGGATATAATATGTCCACGTTCCTAATTTGCTACAAATATGTCAAATACCTGGATGAATGATCACAATTCTTGCAAAATGCTGAGAAATGCCTTCTTCCTTGACCATCAATTCTGCTGCTAGTTAGCTGATTTTTTGAAACTTTTATTAAATGTGTCTGTGTTAATGACTTCTATATAAACAAATATTCGAACTATCACCTCCTATCATATCTGGTAGATTCGAGGCTAGTATTTCCTAAAAAGGTTTTGGCATTCAAATATTGTTCTCCCTTTGTTGGGATCTTCTTATTCTCCCTCCACATTGCTAACTTCTTTCTCAGTTTGACATTTTTTGCTTCTTCCTCAACTTTCTGTTTTAATTTCTGAAGGTTGCAATCTTCCTTGCATTGTCTCTCTCTCCATACTTCATATCTGAGTAGTCTAATCCATAAACTGAAATTCAGTCACCATATCCTTGTTGACAATTGACACAGCCCTTTGTACTCCAGGTCTGTTCCCTTCTGTCTGACATAAAACCTCAGTCTGCTTTTCTGATCCTCTATGTGAATGTGTCGCTGCTCTGACAATCTTAGTTTGAGAAAACAGAGCTGTTAATCATTCACCCCTTCAGATTCCTCCTCATCTTCCCCACTACTACTCTTAGTCACTATGAACTACTCTTTTAATCTTGTCTGCCAGTAAAGTTCAAAATCAAGGTATCCTGTTTGTTTGTAACTTCTGACTCTTCATTACAACACAGTGTCTAAATTTATTCTCATAAAAAGTCTCTGCCCCTCATTCTCCTATCCCTCTTTCTAGCTATGAATTCACATGATGTTTCTCCTCATATCTCACCTACTAAAGTTTCTGTCTCAGTTGTATAAACAAATTTGTATGGCAAAAATATTTTCCTAGTCTGCTTCTTTGAATTGTCACTCTCTTCTAATTCCTTCACTGGCTCTTCCCTTTTAAGTAGAAACACGGTACTTGAAAGGTTTTGCTTTACCCTTCACCTTGTGCATTGCTCCTTATCAAACTGCTTCAGACTGGAGTGATACTTCCAAAGAAGCATCCTCATAGTGCTGTCCACAGTTAAGAAGTCCTGCATGGAATACTTACAAGATGAATTCACTATAACCCTTCAGGTCTGAAGCCTGGATTTGCAGGTGAGTCTGTCAAAAAGACCTGAGATCGGGAATGGTGCCTGAATCCATAATGTGATCAGAATACAGGTTCATGGACATATATAACTTCCCATATAAATTGAAGTCATTTGCCAGTACAGTCACTAACATCTCATAGTCATCATCTCCCCTCAATATTTGTGTAAAGTTTTGAGGGAAATGATATCACTCAGTTACATTCCTTCAATAACTTTTGTTTACCTGGTCATGAATGGGACAGTAATTTCAATACTATTGTAGGGAACACAGGTAAGGATGATTGTGGGATATGCCCAGCCCTTGCCCTGGAGGGATCTCTGCTGAGACAAGAGATTTTGCAATTGCCCAGCAGGACTCCCTGGAAAGGCAACCACTTCTTGGGTCATGGTGAGGAAAGGTGGACCCACAATCCTTTGAGAGACCCTATGCAGATCTTTCTGTAACCCATTGGTCTGTCCCAGACCCTCTGTAACCCATTGGTCCCCCACTGATCCCCTGTATCCCTATAAAAGGAAGCCCCCTGGCTCTGTGGGGGAGAGAGCTCGTCCCTGGCTTTCCCCTTCGCCGGAGGGAACCAACAATAAAGCTACCTCTGTGCGGAACCAGCCACACGGGCCTTCTCGTCTCTCTCTGGTCTGCTTTGGCCTGGGGATGCCCTGCAGAGCTGAGCTGGAATCACGAGCTGACAATCACTAAAGAGCTGATAGCCTCTGCAAGGGCCCTCCTTTGCCAGCAGCTGAGGGAAGACACCGGACCTCGGGAAGGCGATCCCTTTCGGGACCATCTCCCCGGACCGGTCACCTCTTCCTGGGTCAGAGCCACTGACCCCAACACCAGCTGTAATAGATGATCACATCAAAAGATTTAATGAATGCTATTGCCCCATTGCTGGCATGACATCAGTTTACCTCTTAGAAGAAACACACTAAAATTCTTTTCCACATAAAAAATTGTTGTTGCCATAACATACTTATGGACAAATTTGCATTTGATGGCTCAGGTGTAATTAAATGTTACATCTTCTTTGTGTTTTTGACTGAAACATTAAAAGGACAGGGCAGTAACGCACGCATGCTTTCAGCTCCTGAAGCACAGAAAGCTCATACTGGTTTATCTTCACTCTATGAATAAAAGTATAGCAGGTATTGAGCCTGTGTGTACACAAGAAAGCTGAAGAAAAAAAGTTCAGTGTAACTTTGGGTTAGGAAGCTGGTAGAACCTACACTAATTAAATAATCCATTCTCCACTACTGTAGCTTCAAACCTTTGAAATGTCTTTATGCAAGGTGTTTTAACCAATCTGGTTATATTTATGTAGGAGTACCAGAATCTAGAAGTTATGTCAGGTCTTTTTCATAAAAGATGAATACACAGGGTCAACTTGGTATGTGAGTATATAAAATCATATAAAATCAAGTAACAATCAAATAATGCTAGGCAGCATATGTTGCTGTATTTTCAAAGCTTTGCCTAACAAAGAAAAGACTTGAAAAGACTTAGACCAGGTGCACTTTGTCATTACCCTGATATTCACAGAGGTTAGCCATCAGTCTGAGCAAGTGCAGAGCAAGCACAGATGATGTGCTCCATGTATCGTGTTGGGACATAAATCCTGTCACTGATATTCAAGTTTTTAAATTCCATCTAGTTTTCCCTATGCCTGTACAATGAGAAAGCATGAAAGAACATATAATAGGGAGGGCAAAACATGAAGGGCAGAATAAAATCTTTAGCTCTTGCAAGATTTAGGTTCAGTCTCTGATATACCCCAGATTTCTGATTTATCCATGATCAAGCTCCTTAGCCTCTCTATGATATAAAGATAATTGCTTTGTTCTGCATCACAGGAGTATTTCCTGATGTGAAGACTAAATCCATTAAAGACTGCAAAGTTGTTCAGATATTACAATGATAAAATCTCTAGTAGATTTCCAGTTACTCCTGGCATAGCTCAAAACAATTTATCTGAGACAGCCACAAGGCTGCAAATTGGAATCTGTAACACAAATAGAAAAATGAGTAAGCACCTACTTACTAAAACTCATATTCATGCAGAAACATTATAACAGATTAAGTTTCCTCTGAAAATAAATAACCAAAATTTAAGAAACTAATTTTGGACTAGCTAATTTTTGTAGATTTACAAAATTAGTGTTTTCTCATGAATAATCTGTCCTTAAACAATTTCTCAGAACTATTATGCACAAACACGCTTTCCTTCAGCTTGATGCCTAATTTTGGTTTGTTTCAATATACTTATTTACACTAGCAATTGAAAAGAATTACACACTAAATAAATAACTTCTGTTGAATGTCTGCTAAACACCAACTTTTCTTCTTTAGCTTTTTTTTAATATGATTACTCTTGCAAGCTTCAAGGCCAAAATGATTTATTTGTTCCAAATCAGAAAGAAAAAGGAGGCAGCTATGAAAAGATTTTATTATTGAATGTACATACAGAAGTCAAAGATGTTCCAAAGAACAGAGAAATTACTAGATTATGCTAAGACACATTAGCAAAGTTCAGAGCTGCCATATCCAGGACAATTTATTTATTTGATCAAAGAGCTGCTTTTGAGTCACACATGGTAAATATGATCAGATCATTTTGAAAGTCAGTCAGTTTGAGCTTCTTTAAAAATAATTTAAAACCACAACTTTTTCTCCCTATTTCACTTTTTCCTTTCTTAGTCAAATGCCATGTTAAATACAAGCTAGTCCGCAAATAACAGGGGAGCAAGATCTAGAGAAATTATCCCGTGAATCTTCTTTTGTAAAAATTATAGGAGTGGCATAGGCCTTCCTTTAGAATTAAAGCAGCAATAAATATGTTTTTATTCTATATATAATAAATGATGAATTTCCATTTAATATAACCCAAGTATAGATTGTTGTATGTTCAAAGGCATTCTAAATGAGCAAAAGGGGTCGATTCAACATCTGGTATGATTTGAGTCAGCCTTCCACATCCTGTAAGGCTTCCAGATGCTGCTCCAGAAAGGCCTGGATCTTCTGGAGTCATGATGCAGATGCAGATGTCTCAGATGCACTGGAGTATCTCAAATAGCACAAGTCATCTACTTGTGGACAACTAAATAACTTTTTAAATAGTGTAAGAATTAAAGTTAAGATAAGAATATCTTAACTTCTCTCTGAAAACCTCATTTCAGAGTTTCAGACATTCAGGGATAAGATAGGAAATTGATTATGACCTTCCTTGGTAGATTACCTCATTTGGCTTGCTTAGAAATTTTTTCTTTTTTGATGCAGATGGTGGCTGATAGTCAAAAAGGGCCACTGCACAGGATGGCCACTGTTCATATTAATTGGTTTAAGTCTCATTGAACTTGAAATTCAAGATTTGAAATCTAATCTGGATTTGATGCTTCTTTTTACCTACTCAAGGTGTAGCACGTTTCAGGAAGGACACGTGGATCTCCCTGTCTAACAGATTTCCTCTTACTTGTGCTAAATGGATAAAGCAACTTACTGGCTACTAGTCTACATTACTAGTTCTCCAAAGCACAGTCCTTTTAGAAGAATTAAAAAATATTGCAGTTATTTTGGTGTAAGGGTTGTCTCCCTCATGCTTCACACAAGTCACAAGGGAATTGCATCTATTAGAAAAATCTCAAATAATTAAATATTTTGACATCTGTTGATGCGAGGTCTTAAGGATTTAGCAGAAGAATGCGACACTAATATTGAAAGAGGAAATTCCTTTATATGGGTATAATACACAAATGTCAGGCATTTTTAAATCTTTATAGAGTTTAAAAAACTAATGCCAAGAAACAATCCTCTTTATGACACATCTTAACATGATGTGATGCCACTTTCTAGCACTTGTCTAAATTGTAGTAAATGTGGTTGAGGGAAAAAAAATACAAGAAAGAGAGGAAGAGACAGCTCTCTACACACTGTAGAGGCAAATACTGATGAACATCTTACAGCCAGCAGATCTAGCTCCTCAACCAGCCTCAGAATGCTCAGGATTATAGTTCAGCTACGAATGATGTGAATGAACTACAAATCCACTTTATTTATACCTGTTTCGTGGTAGGCTATAGAAACACTGTTTCACTGAAATGATGTCATTTTAATCAATTTTTCATCCTGGTTTATTAAAAAAAAAAAAAAAGCAAGGCTTTTAGTTCTTTCTCTAAAGGGGAAAAAGTTATTTATTTTTTAGCTGATGAGACTATGCTAGAAATGCATGTTCTACCTGCCTGTTCAGGTTTCAGTTATCTTCTGAGGGAGAAGATGATGGAAACAAAGTACTTACGGGAATCAAAAATACCTAGGATGGTGGCTTGCAGGGCCCATCCTTCCCAGGTAGCATGACAACTGGGGTTTCCTCAGAAGTCTATTAGGTAAGAATTCATCCATCCTATCCTTCCCTCTTTGAATAAGAGGAATGTGTAGGATGAATGAGAATGAAAGTCAAAACAATTCTATATAAAGTCTTAATAGCCTCTTTGGAGCACAGTATGGGGTTTTTTAATATTCTTATTGCCCTGAATTTTCCCACTTGACTCTGTTCATGCTTAGTCATTAATTTTACATATGGTTCCTTTAAAAGTGAACTAAAGTACCATGTTGGAAGAAAATCTGATTGATTAACCATTCATCTCAGTAGAAAAGTCAGGAACATATTTGATTTCCATCAGCTTCATATATATACAGCTATAAAATGAGACGTAAATTGCAATAGATAGCAATTTCAAATAAAGTGTGAAAAATTTTATGTAAGAGTCTAAGTGTTGAGTGAGAGAGTTGAATAAGAGTACTTTGCAACATATATGTAAATGCATATTCACTCTGTGCCCTTCTTTTGCCTTTTGGGTGATAGATAACAGGATTATGTACCTTGAAGTTTAAAGGTGTATCTAACAGTGACCTATGAACGCTATGAAACAATTGTCTATTTATAGGTTACTGCCTGCAATCAATACCACCTTCTGTTTAAGTTAATCAATGTTGTCTTTAATTGATTAGCTTGGGTTGAAAACCTGCCAAAGTGCTGACTCCTGGGCAGGGGGATAGGGAACATACTTATTGCTGTTTGGTTTCCATGCATTGTAAGATAATTTCAGTATTTATCCATGGTCAATGAAATATGAAACAAAATAAATCTTTAACATCTGTTTCCTCATCGAGTATTCCTGTATCAACAGTAAAAGACAGATAAACTAGCAAGAGATGTTTTAAATGTCTACTATAAAATCTAAGTTTAAAAGCTAAACTATATTGGATAGTCTGTCAAGCCAAAATAATCAGTAAAACAAGTGTCTTTAAAACTTGTGAGCTGGTAAAGCTAGTAAGGCTTAGGAGAAATAAAAAAAAATCTTTAAATTAGTGTACATAGAGAGAGCCAAGTTCTTTCTAAAATGCATAAAAAATAAGAGAACCTATTTTCAGAGATATATCTTCTGCAACAGTAATGAAATTCAAGGTGGTGCACACAGATTAATGTTGTTATTTATTATTATGTATATAATTTCATTGAAGTGAATAGCACTGTTCACATGAATAATAAGTGCATGACCCTGACATTAATACAAGGTGTTACACAGTGAAGTCAAAAAGCAACTGAAGTTTAAGGCACTAATCAGAAGGAAAACGAAGCATTATGTGTTACTGCAAAAAAGAACAGCATTGAACCAGCAAATATTTTATGAAGACTGAAGAAAACTAAAATAGAATCAGATGGACTAACCAGAGGGAGTTAGTAAGGCAGCTCCACAATATGCCACTGGTTAGACACTAAAATTCTGACAGTGTCTCATCCTTAAGACCACCACTAGGTCTGAAAATAAATTTTCTTTTGAGCATAAGAAAGACAGAAGAGCAAAGCAGAACACACACTACCCTTCAGCTTCTATAATTGAACAGTGCATGTGCATACGTTTTCACCAAGGCTTCAGCTGGTTTGACAAACTCTAGCATGCAGAGAAGGATCAATAAAAAACCAGCAGATATCACTTCCAGTGGGTCACTACAATGGCTTTGCTCCATTCTGTTGTCTTTCCCATGTTTCTGGTACCTCAGATCACTACTCTTACCTAGAGAGGTGGTAGAATAACCCAAAGGAGAGCAGTCACATTACAGGGACAGTCCTTTCTTATGCCTGCAGTTAACCAAAACTGTAGAGACTGAAACCAGCTGTCTTACTGACCTTTAGAAATCTTAAAAATGAAAAACTTAAGGAAGAAACCTGATAATCAGCCAGGTAAAAAGCAAAATGCAAAAGCTATCTGTCATATGGCTGAAAGTCACATTTTCACAAGACATGTTATCTCACATTGGCAGGCCTTCATAGTCCTTGTTGACTCCTAAGCTGAATAAAGGAATTTTTATTGACAAATTAAATGGAAATGATTAGGTTCTTTGCTTGGTTGCTTTTTTTTTTTTTCTATTTTTTTTAATCTGGCCTAATGGAATAACAGGCTAAGTGGCCTAAAAATCACAGAAATGTTTATCCCCAAACAAGTCAGTCCACTGTTTTGTCATTGCTGCCTCACAGAACCTTTTTATATTTCTATGGGTCTAGAATAGTCAGCTGTTTGTTTCCATAAACAGCCTAGCTAAGTAGCAGATGTTTCCTTGGGCAGTTATTCAACATATCTAGAAAAAAAAAATCCCTTTCCCTTCCAGGCTTCTGACAGCTTTGTTTCCAGCTCCTGACTTCTTTTCCCTGCTGAAATGTTCAACCTTTAGAGCAGGCCTGCACAACAGGTGGGCTGTGGGTCTCTTGCAGTTTGAAAAACCATTTGTTTGGCCCTTCAGCTGCTGAGAAGCATCATGTACTGTTTGATTTGCCCAGCTGCCAAGAGGCAGCAACAAGATGTCCAGCAGAAAATGCATATCTCCTGGTTTGTCACTGATCCCTCAGAATGCATGTGCCTCCTAGTCAGCCACCTGGCCAACCAGCAGCCACATGGCTCCAGATCATACACACACACATTGCCTCGTTGGTCAAGGAAGTGACATATTAAGAAATATTTGGGATATTCAGAAGTAGTACTTGGCAGGGGAGGAGGTGAAACAGAGGTGGAAGGAAAATGAGAAAGCAACAATACAGGGGAAGCTGAAATAGTGTTGAAGTGGGTCAACAGAGAAGAAGGAATGTCACATGGGAAAATGAAAATGTATTTTCATTCTGCAAATTACCTGATCCATTTATTTGAGAATTCTGGCTCTATACTAAACCCAAGCACCTTTCTGCTAGAAGTCCCATGCAATAATAAATGAGTAACAACAAATCCATAGTACTTACTAAGTGGTGATAAAACCAGAATAACTGATGAGCAAATGTCAATTGAATAAAAATGCAGAATTTACAAGTTGGTATACATAGAGAGACATTTAGCAGCTTCAAGAGTTTTAATGAGGAAAAAAAGGCAAGAAAAATATTGGTAAAATGTATAAAGAATCAGGTGCTTTTCTCAGGTTTAATCAATTAATACTTTGGAGAACATATGGCCATTGTTTTACATGGCATTATACAGATGGATGACCTCATCTTTAGGCAGCTATGGATGCAAATGGAATTGCTTTAGATTAAGGGGGACATGGAAAGGAACAGACAGAAATGCAGAGATAGGAGACAGAAGGTCTGGGAGAAAGATGCAATTATTGAAAGGACTTTACACATAAAAGAAATATACTTAACACTGGTCATCACAGTCAATATCATGAGGAAAATAAATGAAGAAAATACTAAAGAGAAGACAGTTAAAGGTGCTGCAAAGAACACTGATGTCCCTAGGAAAGAAATAAATGTTCTGTCATTTGACGATATTGAAAACTATTTTTAAAAAATCATTAGTTAATTTGAGAGTAGTCGTGCACTGGAAAATGTATCCTATCTATGATTAGCAGCCAACAGTAATCTTCTCTAAGTCTACAAACATGAACTCACAAAAATAATCAAGATTTACAGAAATTAGGACAAGAAATCTGAGGTGATTGGAATTGGAAACAAGGACAGAAAATGTGACTGGGGGAGTGACTGAGACTGGCTAAATACATAGATAGAAACACAGAAACCAGTGCACTGGAAGACACTGTGAAATAAAGTAATAAAAATGAATGGCTGACAATAACTGAGGCTGAAGTTGGGGGACTGAATTATTTGTATTAATAGACAAGAACAGAACCCAGAGGTCGAGAATAGAAGGAAAGAGGGGAGACAGAACACAGATAGGGCAAGAAAGTCAAGTAAAGTCATCTGAGGTTTCTTAGAGGGAGAAATTTTGGTGAGTAACTGGACATGTGGCATACAGATAGAGTGTTATGAGTCAGTATCTGGAGACACCTGGATCTTGCTTAACAAGGATATTAGGCATAAGAAGTCAAAACTTTAGAGGCTGGAATTATGACTGGATATAAAAAGAAACTTGCATTGAAAGGCGTGAGAGAAAAAGGGTCAAGAAAAAGATTATAAAATTTGAAATTTGATATTAAGACTGATAGAAAACCCAGAAATGAGAGAGAACCAAGAAAAAGAAAGCCTGATGGAGACACTGCTAGAGGTGATACAGGTTGCAAGAAAAATGAAAGGAAGATTCTGTGCCCAAGAGCACAAAATGTATCCCAAGATTTTCTTTATCATAGCAAGTATCTGTAAAACTCCCATAGCAAAATGGTCATTCCTTAGGCCACACTGCTCATATTAAGGTATTACAGTTTATCAGTTGCTTGGTTAGTTTTATCACTGTGAATCTTAAGATTCAATTCCATATGGTTTTCAGATGTTGTCTCACAGTGAAACCTCTGACTTTGTAGTTTACTTGTTAAGAACACAACCCTAGAGGATAGTTATCTAGGACATTAGTGAAGCAAAGCCCTCAGCTGTTAGAAAAGGCCAAAATTAAGATTTAATATATGGAAGAAGTTTAGATAATCATTCACAACTATTTTGTAAAGCATGATGTCTAATGATGGAAGTATTATACATAAACCAAGCATTATATAAAGCATTAGAACACACACTGACCACTGAAGATAAAGAAAATATTGGATACATATCCATTTATTTACCTATATTTTTGTCCTCTGCACTGAATGAGACAAGGTATTGTGAAAATACAGTATCTAATCATATAATTAAAGATTGTATCATGACACATACACAAAGACAGTTGAACAAGGGTGCGGAAGACAACCTTAATTCTACCATTTCCTAATTTTGGAATGCTTGACTTTACAGCCTTGATAATGGCCTTTTCCAATAAAGGTTTTGATCTCATAAAAAACATCATCACAAATTTCCACACACTTTTGTCCACGATTTATACATCAGAAATAGAATTGTGTGCAGTAGCTTCACAGAATCACCAAAAGTTCCTTTTCATTGTGGAAGTCCTTCAGATACCCATCTTTCAAACACAAATATAACAAGAAAGAATCAAGGACTATCAGTTGTTCAGATTATTACATGGATTTTGCTTGTTGAAAAATAGATTAAACGAGTTTCAAACCAATGCAGAAACAATTTAGGTTAGGTTTCCATTCAAATGACTGAAGCTGTATATAAGTAATTTTTATTAATGTGGAGGGCAACTGCAGGGCAGCTTTCACCCAATATCTGGGCAGCAAAATGCACACACTAGGTTCTTACGATGGGCAAATTTAAATTGTAATTTATTTCTTGTTCTTGTTCAGTAGCCTTCAAAGGCTTTACAAGGAACTTTGTACAGGACCATGCAGTGAGTGTGTTGAATTGCTGTTATTTTCTTTCTCTATTTCTGGATCTGTTCAACATCCCTATTTCCTCTCTTGTCCTTTCTGGAGGGGAGAAAGACAGATGGTCCTGGAAGGTTCTGTGTGCATGGTAGCTGTGTGGGTTTTTTTCTTACATCAGGAAAGTATAATCTGAAACCACTTAGCATTACACTTAACTGAATTGTCAATATGATTCTAGAGAAGAGGTGGAGAACTAAAGAAAAGCAAGACATTGGTGGGAAAGGGCTTTCATTTTGCTAAGGGACAGGGAGAGTAGATAACAGACTTATCTGGAGAAAGGCTGATAATGTGCTAGAAGAAAAAATAATATTTGCAGCAGAATAAGGAACTGAGGTGTGAAAATCTGACCAATGGACAAGGAGAACAAATTTTCTACTAGAGGAGAATAATGCATGGGTGAGGAAATACTTGATTGAGAGTGAGCAGGATGGAAGAACTTTGAGGACATGGAAAATGCAAAGGGCCTCTTGCAACAAAAACAGACATTTGAGGTAAAAAACCAGATACACCTGAGAATTCAGGGAACTGAGCAGGGTAAGAAGACATAGGAGTAAATGATGGAGCTGATTTCAGGAGCAGCTGGAATGATGGCATGTAGAAGTTGGAAATTATTTGGAAGAAAGCAGAAAAGTTGCAAGCTGAGGCAATTGCTAGAATATTTGAAATAAATTGAAAAGACAATTTATTAGCAGCATGAAAGAGGGAAAATTTGATTCATCTTCCTGTTCTTACCAGGATAGCTTTGGGACAAAAGCTATCCATTTGTGACCGATTTGGGCAAAGGAACACATGACAGGAACGTGGCAAGGAAAGAATAGTCAATGATGAAGATGGTGCAGAACTAGAACAGTTTAGAAGGTTTTAGATAATATGTAAAGCGATTTGTGTTTAAATGGAATGAAAATGAAGGTACAGGACTTGGGAGGGAAACTGCTGTGAGAGAGAAAATTGAGAATGTGGGATGTATAGAGAGGAAAATAAAACATAATAATGTAGGCAGCCAAATACATGGTAAGTAACCAGATGGAGAAGAAAAAAATCAGTGGAAATAAGAAAGTAAAAGCAGCAGTAAATGTCATTGTTCTAGTGCTTAGTAAGAAGTCTGGTAACAAAACAGTATATAAAAGTCAAACATTATCTTTGTATGGTACCTTTTTGTGTGGGATGAGGGGGTCTTGGGAAACCGGATTGGGAGCTAGGCATAGGCATCTAGTGAACCTACAATATGTATGGAGAAGAGGATAATCTGCTTTATTGTTATTTAAAACAGAAGCAAAGAAAACATTTAAAACCAGTGTCTACACCAGTTTCTAATAGCTTAGTATCTATTTATATCTCTTAAAAAAAACCATAAGTACATCGGAGATCCATATTTCAATCATTTATTATGATTATTTGTTAACATTTTATGGATATTGCAACAAACTGTTATCTACTCAGTATTTAAAAAACTCAAACCCAACTCTAAAATACTCTGCATTGCTTCTTTTTATAGTCTTGTATTCAAATTCCTTTTTATTATCGCTCCCATTTTACAAAAGACTTTACATGCACTAAAAGTGAATCTAAATGAGTGCTACATGACAAAAAAATAGAACAGAACATACCCCCTTATTGACAAATGCAATTATCTTCTATGCTTAAATTAGTCCTATTCCTTACTCTTCAAAGTGTTACTTAAAAATAGCAACATTAGATATAACTTCAAGCTGACAAGTATCCATTTATTCATAATAAATAGTAAACAAAATCTTTAGTTTTAATTATGATTTTCTTGCATAATATTTTCTTAAATGCTGAAATTACACTTTGTGTTTCAATTATAACACTTCCCTACAGAGCACTGCAGCTTTCCTACCTTTGTTTGCTTAGTTATAGAACTGCATAGCATGCTCAACACAGTAAATTGAAAAATGATTGTGGATAAAAAGACTATTACCCCAGGCATGCTTCGATACTGAGACACAGATACATTTTTGAGAGGAATAAGTAAGTATTTCCCTACTAAGTATCTTTTCCCCTGAACCTGAAAGGTGCAAGAGGTGGTATTATTTTTTTAATTATGGAATATACTGTATTTAGAATAGTATATAAAATTTCTTTTATAGTGCATACCAAAGTATACAAAATACAATTTACAGATAAAATGTAAGGACACAATTGAAATTGTGTTTAATTGTGACAATAGGGTCCTTGTTGCCCCAAACAAAATCCAAGAAAGTACTGGAAAAAGGTCTCATCCATTGGAAAGCTTTTGTAGAGTTTTGCAGGTAAATGGCTCCATCTGTACTGAGCATGCTTTATTCCAGTGCTGCAGGAATGAACTGGTTCTTTCCCTGCAATTCTTTCTCCTCACTCCTGCCTACAATTGCCATGCTAAATACTGAAATATTAACAGAATGCTCTCAGTGCTTCCCTCTCTGGTATCCAGGCAGGTACACAAAAAGAAACAGAAATGTACTGAAACTGGTAGGGAATGTGAGCCTGACAGGGAGACAGGGAAAGCAGACACTATAGATGGAGATGTGGTTTGCAACAGGGAAGGCTGGTAACAGGGAATGTCAATGCAGCTCTTGAAATGACTGGGTAAGGGGAGGAGGCAATAGGAAGGGTCAGACAGAGCCAGGGGGCTGGAGGTCACTGGGAGAGAAAGAGCTTGTAATTAAGGAAATAATCAGGGTGGCATGAAACCAGGTTCAGAAGAGAATGCTGGAAGAATGTGAAATTAGGAAAAAAGAAGCACAATGTAATGTAGAGCAAGGAAAAGAGTCAGATTAGCAATTGACAAAAAGTGGGATTAGAGAGAGGAGGAAGAAAGTAGGAGGAACTGGGATAGATACAAAGGGATACATAGTAAGGGGGACACTGAGAAAAGGGAGTTTATGGTGAAAGGAAATCCTCCTTCCAATATTGGAAATGAACACAGAGAGTCCTGACATTTGGCATGACTTGCCTGCTATTTACTGTTTCTTGAACTACTTCTGAAGCCTGTCACCCTATAATGACTGATTAACAACATCAATGTGTTCCAACAATTACATTTGTGTTGTAGCGTTATATATTGTGGTAGATCTAAAAGTTCTGAAATGCTGTACTATGATTGAGCTGAATACATTAAGCTGTAAGACATGACAACTCGATTTCTTACTTATTCTTTCCTTTTTCTTATAGACTCTCTGCTTTAGTTATATGTTAAGAGTGCAAAGTAGGTACAGGAAATGTCAGAATTAAGGTTGCCTTTGTAATATGATTCAATATCACAATCAGAAAATATCATGGTCCAGCCTTGAACTAAATAATCATCTGTGGATTTTAGTTTTGTTTTTAATGTGCATCATCTTGGACAGATGAATCAAGGAAAAGTCATTACTGAGAACGTCTCCTGTAAATCCTTGATTTCATTTATTTCAAAATTGAAAATATATGAAATGAGCAATAGTAGGCAGAGGATAGCTGGGAAAGAATGCACAATTATTGTTCAAAAGCTGAAATGCTGTTCCTATATAGTTTGGGATAAGTCCTTTAGAATACATACTTCCAAAATGGTATTGTTCATATTATAAATATTATAAATATCCAGCTTGATATTTCAGCCTATGAGCAAAACTGAACTCAACAGAAACAGTGATTTGATTACACCTGAAAACTTTTGCCAAAAATGCAAAGTATCCTGAAAAATTAGGTCCTTGATACTTGACAGTTAAGTAATATGTCATCTTAATGTCTTTGACTCTGTTTCCCAGCTATCAATACTCCAAATGGAATACTCCAAATTTCACTTCCTTGCAAGAATGCTCTGAAGACGGAGCAATTAATGTTTGCAATGAGTGCAAGTACTGCAGCGACCGGTGCAGCAGCATGGCTTCCCAAGAAATTAGAAGTCTGTTTTAGCATCAAAAGAAGTAACAAAATATCTGGATTATAACAAAAGACATAATGGCTGAATTCTTACCAAACGAATTATGTCAAATGGTGCTTTGAATAACGTATACATTTTACGGGAAGGAAGGCAGGATTCTGGGATAATAGACCTCATAACATGTATTCACTTCCCAGGCAACATTTAATCTGGCATATTCCAACTTCTTTGTTATTGACTTCACAGACATAACTTGCTTTAAATGTATTTGTTTATATATATGTGTTTGCCTTTCATAAGAACTTACTGCATTTTTGGTATTTGTTTATATGTTCAATCCATTAAAAGCTTCTTGACTTTTTTATTCTGTTGTTACAGTCTCCTTGTGGCACACCAGTAACAACTCCTTGGAAGTTAGAAAATGTGATTAAATAACCCACAGAAGATGTCAAATGATACTGTTAGGATGATTGACTTCGAAATGCAAAATAAAGGCAATTGAGTGTGATTACTGGAGCTAATCCTTTAAAGCTTGCCTCTGAAAAAAGCACCTTCATTTACAGTTGAAAACGATTGCTATTTTTATTGTTTAGTATTCATGTAAGTAGATTTAGCCTGTTGATAAGAATAGATATTATAACATAAACACTATCTTCAAAATTTGCTCTTTACTAATATCTTGATGTTTGCAATGTATATATACATCTAGATTCACAAGGGAAGTAATATGGCTCTCTTTAGTATTTCATGTATAAATTTACTCAGCAGATTTGTTTTATTAAAATGTAAATAATGGGATGTGGTAAATGAAAAATTCAAGATGGGAATAAACAGCTTATTTATTGTTAATGCTCAGAGTAGCTTATTGAAACACACCTTTCAGTAACTGCCACTGACTATTAGCTATGAAATTCTCATCACGCCTTGAATGCTACCCATTAGGTTTAGCCATTTGTACAGTTAAAAGGCTCAAGATGCTTCAAATATACCTTTAAAAACATTAACTCAAATCAAACTACCCACATTCACAAAAACTGCATTTAACATGTCTGAGATTCAACCCGATACTGCTTCAAATTAATTATTCTTCTTTAATTGCTCTGTATAAACAGAAATGACCTATTAATTTAAAGAAAATCTATCAGCACAGAATGTATTCTCTCTTATAAACAAGCAAGATGAACTTGACCTTGTTTGAACTTGTTTTGATGTGGCCCAGATGGTAGGCTACATGCTTGAATAGCAGTCTAAAGCTGAGGAAAAACTCATATAGCAAGATCTAGATTTATAGCCTTTTGCAAATTCCTACCTTGTATTGTCCTTTCAGCATCTGTTCTGCCCCCGCTGCGGTCAGCTTCTATCTCTGGGGTCAGAGAGTCTACAAACATAGAAAGGTAAGACTGACACATATTTCATTTGATTCTTATAACCCTTTTTACAACCTGTTACTCCAATGCTGAATTACAATACAATCAACCTTTGTCAGTTTTTTTAATGTTGAACAATGACTGGAGGCCAGGACAATTTTTTGTTAGACTGGGAAGATTAATGAGCAATAGATTTTTCAGGCATAAAGGGGGGGAGAAAAAAAGGTAGAAAAAAAATTGACTTCTCAAGCTAATAATATAAAATTGTCCTAGTTTGAACATTCTCTCCAGTGAGTTTATTTGCACATACTGTATAAAGTAAAAAAGTAATAAAGAGAGAGGTATCACTTGAATGAAGGAAAGAAAGGAGATTTTCTTTTTTGTCACTTTCCATCATGTTATAAATTTTCAATATAACAAGATTCTTTTGGCACGTAAATTGAAAGTTAATGACACAGAGGCAAAAATTGGCTTCTTACCATTTAGGACCCTGAGACTATCTGTTGAAGCTGCCTGTTTCAGTGTTTGTTCTGCTTGCTCTCGTCGTTTAGTCTCAAATTCAAGTGCTTCCTGCAATTTCCTCTTTGCCTTCTTTTCCTTCTTTAGCCTTTTCTGAATTATTGCTGTGAAAAGAAAATAACATCAGTATACTCCAGTTTGGATCTGAAACTTGGCTGCACCATTACCTATTAAGAGTCCTGAGAAATGCTACAGCTGCAACATTCATATAAATTGATTAATTACACAATACCCCTTTAAATTACTTGAAATTTCCTGGAATCACCCTGGAATATTCTAAGAGCTACTGTTCTATCTGACAATATTCAAAAGAGTACGTGGTATCAAGCAATGACTTTTTTACTCCTTTTTTTTTTTTTTTTTTTTTTTTTTTTTTTTTTTTTTTTTTATAAACAGCTGAGAATCTGCGAATTTTCAAATCAGAAAACCCCAGAAACCAGCAATGGAATGTACTTTTTGAATCATCTGACGTAGATAAGCCCCTGTCTCTGGAGTGAGGTGATTTTTCAGAATTAATTTCACCATTTCTATTTCCCCTAGCACAGTTAATAGATGCACAGTGATAGAGTTCTTGCCTCCCTGCAGTTTCTCTTGTGTAAGAGGGGGATCCATCTGCCTGGGCGCTGGGCACTCCCCACCCTGCTCTGGTCCTCATTTCCTGAGGAAAGGCCCTGAGATTTCCAACTCCCCTTCAAGATCTGCTTCCTGCAAGCCATCTGACCTCTTGGTGCCTGGTCTCTTCCCCATATTTACTCCTTTTACACAATTCCCTTTTGTCTTTCCTTTTTCTCTTTCTTGCTTTCTGTTGGTGCCTGTCCCATCAGCCATCTAACCTTGAAGAACTTGCGGCAAATCCTTTATGGTGCTGGATTCTCCAGTCAAGTAAATACTATGATGCTATGTCAAATGTGAGGGAAAATATTAGTAAAGAAAGGAGTATTTTGAAATTAAGTATAGAAAGTCCTTATTTAGAAAAAAATCTTTCCCTTGTATCTCTTCAGCTTAAACTCTGTAGAAAAATGATGGCAAGTCCAGGATGGGACTTCATCACAATTTTCTTTCTTACAACCACAAAGGTAAGACTTGCAGGATCCCTAACTAAAGGAACATATCACATGTTATGCTCCTGATGGAAAAGGGTAATGTCAACCAATTTTTCTACTCTATTAAAACCAAAGTGGGCCTCTGAAGCAATCATGTAAAGTTGTAAAGCATAGCATTATCTCCCCTGCCACACCCCAACCGTTCTTAAATAGTACATTTAGGGTTTTCACGGAAGTGCGTGTAAAAAGTTTTTTGTCCCAAGATCTTCTGGATAATCCTTTCCAGAAGAGTCTGTTATTTTTACACCAACTAAGAAACTGCCTACTAAATTACTCACTAAAGAATTCTTTACACACATGAAAAGAATTATCCTTACCAAATCCAGATATGAGGAACTGTTAGGTTTGCATGCCAAGATTCATCTGGACCTGTATCTCACTCCAAAGTAACCTCTAGTACCTGCCTAGCAATGAATGCTGGAAAATACAAAAATATACTTCCACCAGTTCATACTCCCCAGGGACAGTAGACTGTCATGGTGGTATCTTTCACAAAATGCAAATAATTAAATTTTTAAAGGGAACTGTTCATTGTTATTACTCTTTAATTTATATGCTAAGAAGAACCACCTTTTAGATGATCTTGTATATTTTGTGCTGCCATACAGAACTGTTCAGGCACAAAATTAACATAAGCACATATCCTGTAGTCAGAATAACTACATAATTTACATCCAAGACTTTGGAATTTTTGGTTCTTTCTCATTTTGTACAACACCAACTACTTTACAGTCTAATTAGCTCATACTATCAAAGAACATCTAGCATCTATACAAAGGCTAAACTAAATACATTTTGAATCATTGCATGGTTTTAATGTTTTCATTATAAGTACTTTGAAAGTGATTGCAATAAATGAGAAGGAAACATATGTTGCTTTCTGAATTAAAATGTCATCATGGCTGACACATTGTAGATGTGACTACAGCAGTCAGAGCCAGAATTAGCAAACCCTTACTGTGTAGCTGCTCACAGAAGAGATATTATCCTACTTTCACCAGTTGATGAGACACATCCTACAGCCTTAGGAATCGCTAATTGGAAAATTTAAAAAGAAGGAAGGAAGCAGTACAGTAAATAAGCAGCTCTGTAGAACATACAGTAGCAGCAGTGAATCCAATGCTCCACAAAAAAAGGAAAAATTACTCATATAGAGACACTAAAGAAAATTATATTTGACTTATATTAACATGATGAGCAAAAGATAGATAGATGCTGCCTAATGCTAAAGATCCCCTTCCCACAAAGGGTTTGACCTCTATGTGACACAGTGTCTTGTGTTTCTATGCTGCAGCTTTTACGTGTATTTCAGTATTTCCATACGGTATCTCTTCACTTAGCAGGGATCCTGGTACATTTCTTCCTTCTTGCTCATGCTTCCGTTAAGACATGTGAAACTTTCTTTAAGATATGACACTTGCTATCTGGAAAACTAACAGCAGGTAAAGGCTTCTGTGCATTTTTCTGCCTTTAATTGAAGAATAAATAGTCACAATAATTTCAACCTGGCCCTATTTTTTCTCTCTTACTTAGATCTGTTAATTTTAAAGAATAATCCATCACTTTTCTTTCTTTTATACGGAAGTATCCACTAGCAGAGATAGTCATCCTCATTATATTTGCTTTGCTGCATACCGCCATTAAGTGTTCCAATCCATTCCTCTTTGGTCTGACTCTTTTCCCCAGTGCAAGATCATCATTAGAGGGTTACACATACAAAAGCAGGTAATGCATCATGCTGAAAATAATATTGCCAATTATTTCAGTAACCTGAACAAAATAAAGGACTATCCCATGTTTTTTTCTAACATACAACTTTGAGTTAAATTCATTTTGCTTAATTTTCACTGCTCAAAACACGTGTCTAGCACAACCTAGTCAACCATGTGACCTCTAGAGTTAAAGGGAAGAGAAAGAAGTCTTCACAGTGCAATTGACCCCCCTACCTATCTGAGAACAGGCTATACAAGTTTCTCCCTTTATTGTTCAGCAAGCAAACTTCTATTCATTAAAATGAGACACCTAATTTTTAGAATGCAAAACTAAAGTACAGTCAGATGGGTTCCTGCCCAAACCTTTTCTCTTGTGCATGTGATTGCACAACTCTAAACAGGAACATATATTTGAGCAGTTGTGAGAAAGATGTGAAGACTAACCAAATTACTCTTTTACCAAACTATTTAAAAAGTGTAATATAATTGTATTGAGCAGAATAGACCAGTTGTGGACAAAGGGAGGATTCATTGCACAGGTGTGATAACTGCTAATAGCAATTGTCTTTCAAAATGTACTCTCAAAAGCTAAACAAAGGGTAATTAATGATGTGATATTCCTACCCTTCAATGGGTCAAGGCATGAAATAGGATTACATTTAGTACTTACTGCTAGCGTGTAAGTTTAAGGCATAATGACATTGGCTGTGAATCCAACTGTTCTTGGGATTCTCTATTTAGGTAGTTACCAGAAACGTAAACTGAACAAGAAGAGATTTGTAGCTCTAGCCCTGCAAAAATACACATCTGGCTTGTCATGGTCTGAGTCAAACAGCAAGTGAGTCCCAGAGGTTAACTGTCTTGCAAATGAATTGGGCAGTTTTAAAGGGTGAGACATACAGAGACGGAGAAATGGACGCATAAAGAAAGATAGAAACATGCTCGTAATGCATGTAGTTAATGCCAATCACTGCAAACTGCCTCACCTTTGCTATCAATGTAGTTATTTAAAAATCTCTAACATGTACAGGCTTTACAGTGGCTGATGTTAACGCTACACATGCTACCAATGCCTCTGCTTCATCAAGAAGAACCTTAACTGCTACTTCTACAAACATGTATTTTATTTACTATGCATTATGAAGAGCTCATATATTACCATTATCTTTATATTTATTACCTCCAGTTTGCCTAAATATGCACTACAAGAACAGAACAGAGTTCCTAAAAACTTGCAGATTCTTAAATATGATGCAAATTGTCTTTGTCTTAAGTAGCTGTCCCTTTTCCTAATGATCACAACCTGGAAAGGTCTGTAACAGCACCTAGGGTATTTAGATTTGCTTTTGTATTACTGATGTTACAATATTCAAGAAAAATGTTGAGAAAAAGGAGGTTCCTTGCTCCAAGTCTCATGAAGATCCTATACAAAATTAGGCAGGTTATAAAACATCCTTCACTGCAGTCAGCTGAAACAAAACATGATTTAAGGGTGGTAAAATTTTGAACAAATGCTGGTGTTTGTTAGAAAATTCTTTCCTAAGGAAATAAATTACATGGTGTTTATGTCTGCTTAAGCAAGATACCTCTGTTCTTCTGCTCCACAGCCAACTGTTTTTCAAGTGTTTCCCTCAGTTCTCGTTCCCTGAAGAGTTCCATCTTCAGTTCTGTTTTTTCCAGTTGGACCTGTTTCTCTTGAGCTCTGGCATTGTCTATAGCAACCTTTAGTAGACCCTGTTCAGAGATAAAGTTGGATAATATTTGGAGAATGTTAGAACAGTTGACATAATAACTACCTACCTTTATTTTTCCTTGATAGTCACGTGAGATTTTAGAAATAAAATAATTGTGTCACAGTGTTGGGGTCCCTCCCCTGCCATGTAGCCCTGAGGGGAGGCACGGGGTTTCCCTGCCCCTGGTCAGCCTCGTTCCCCATTGGTTGGTTTGTGTTCCCCTGCGCGGGCAAAGCAGCTCGGGCCCCGACTGTGAGAGTCCCTCAGCAGAGCCCGGCCATGCGGCTGGGGAAATAAACATCTCTGAAACATCTAGCAAGAATCCGTCCGTATATATTTGTTTCTTTTCCACGGGACTCCTGGTTTGATATATGCGTGTTGCAGTATCCCCGCTGCAACATATGGTGGAAGATTGCGAGCAGAACGATCCCCGTGACTGATTTGTGTGAGTAAACCCTGGAAACTTTGGATTCTTCTTCTTGGTTTTGTTTCGCTATTCCATATCTGGATTATGGAAGAATCGTGGGAAATGGGGCTCTCTGAGCCACAGAAAAAAATGTATCTAGAAGTAAAAGGGATCCTTGAACAACAAAACAAAAAGGTATTGGAACCAGGAGATCTTGAACACTTTTTTATCTGGCTTTTCAAAGAGTTCCCCTATATTTCTCGAGACTTACTTTTTGATATCAAACCTCCTGGATATTCTCAGGAGTGTTTCTGGAACGAGATCTGTGATAAGCTAAGGGATGGACTAGCGATAGAAGCTCTCCGTGGATCCTTTATAATCAGTGACGCTCTTCAGGAGCATCTGTATGGTCCCATTACCCCTAAAGCAGAAGATCATACTTCTCCCGTGGCCGAGACCGCGTGGCGGCCACCCCAGGAGTGTATGACTGCAGCTGTGCCAGCGGAGGTGCCTGCGCTGGATGCGCCCGGCCCCCTCGGGAGCGCGCGCCTTACCGCGGACCCCATCCCTGTCTCGGGGTCCCCGGCTACGCGGCCGCGAGTGAGGGAGCGATGCCGCAGGCGCCATGGGTGCCGTGGGCCACGAGCAGCCAGGAAGCGGAGGTCAGCGTGGAAGCCCGCTCTGTGCATACGGCTCAGAGAGCCCTATGCAGGGAGAAGCGGCGGTTTCCACAGCGACACGAGAAGCTGTGCAGTGCAGCGCCGAGCCGAAACGGGGCCGCTCTCAAAGCAGCGTGGAGTTTGCGGAGCGGAGCCGCGCAGAGCCCAGACAGGCGCTGGAGCGGGGCCGTGCAGAGAGCGCAGAGCGGCCGCGGCGCGGGGGCCTGACCGAGACGTCGGAGTCGGCGAGGCGGCGGCCACGCGGGACCAGCAGCCACGACAGACACGCAAGCACGTGATAGGAGACGTTCTAGCAACGAAAATCACAGGAACTGTGAAATGGTACAATGTGAAAAACAACTATGGATTTATAACACGAGATGATACAGGGGAAGATTTATTCATCCATAGAACTGCCATTAAAAGGAATAACCCTAAAAATTACCTGCAAAGTGTAGGAGATGGGGAAGTTGTTCAATTTGATATCGTGCAAGGAAAGAAGGGTTTACAAGCAGCGAATGTTACTGGGCCTGGAGGTATTCCCGTCAAAGGCAGCCGTTATGCACAAAATTATAAACAATATCCATTCCAGCAATTTCCCTACCCACAGCCTAATTTCCCCTTTTACCCTATAACCAATATGAACCCTTTCCTAAGTTTACCCTATCCCCAGTTTATTCCCAATCCGTTTTTTCATCCATGGTTTCCCTCACAAACCCCTGCCTTTGCCAATTGTTTCCCCAAAAATCCCTTTCCGATGCCGATGGGGGGATGAAGAGGGGGAGGAAAGAAATTAAACCCTCTCCTGCCTCAGTTTCCCCACAGGCATGTCCAGAGAGTTCTGTCTCCCTTCTGTCAGCCCTGAGATGTTCCACAGAATTTGTTTGGACATTTAAAGACTCAGGAGGGTGGCTTGTTTTGTTTTGAAACTGTTCTTGTTATGTTTATCCAATTGTCTTCATTCTCCTTTTATTAAAATAAAACGGGTGAGATGTTGGGGTCCCTCCCCTGCCATGTAGCCCTGAGGGGAGGCACGGGGTTTCCCTGCCCCTGCTCAGCCTCGTTCCCCATTGGTTGGTTTGTGTTCCCCTGCGCGGGCAAAGCAGCTCGGGCCCCGACTGTAAGAGTCTCTCGGCAGAGCCCGGCCATGCGGCTGGGGAAATAAACATCTCTGAAACATCTAGCAAGAATCCGTCCGTATATATTTGTTTCTTTTCCACGGGACTCCTGGTTTGATATATGCGTGTTGCAGTATCCCCGCTGCAACATCACAGTATCAAAGTTACCTATTATCAACAACAATATTTAACTGGAAATAACTTTAACAGGTGGACAAAAGTCTGTAAAAACCTGGAAATCATGTTTTCACAGAAAATGCAAACTCACCTTTGACTGTGCATATAACTAATGTAAAAAATGTATAGGAATAGGTTTACTCCTTTTAAGAAAACTGAAAAATTGTCAGTCTCACAGTCACATCATACACAGAATTCAATCGCTAGTCCAACTCAAGCCAATGGAAATTAGCTAAGGGAGAAAGTCTCTTTTAAAGTCTTGCCATTTTGCTCCTCATCCTTGTTAATTACCATGGACTATAGGCATATTGGGATGTTAAGCAAAGGATGGTCACAAAGCAGGAAGATATCTCTGTTTTAACAAGTCTGTTCCCTGATTTTGTATGATTATTATCTCACAGCAGAAAAACAAAACACAATCATGTCTCGATTTCTTGATCTGAGATGGTTAATACAAATTGTACCCTTTTTTCTGTTGTTAGTGTATCAGGAAATAACAATTCAGATTATTTTAAACTTTTTTTGAGAATTCCAACTTCAAACTTCCTTCTTCTTTTGAAAGGAAATAAAATGATCCTGGCACAGCTAATAGTGTACTATCAATAATAATAACTAGATACGACACTGACACAGGGCATCAAAATAGAAGGAGAAATGAAATTGAAATAAATGAACATGCAAATGTCCTTTTCCATTTTCCAAAAGTCTAGCCATCAGGCTCTTGGGTCTACACCCGAATCTCTCCTACTGAAGCTATCATAATAAAGTAGATAATTAAGCATGGATATTCATATATGAACCTCCATGGCTATGAAACTAACTCTCCTATATCCTAGGCAAGACTCCTGATAACCATAGAGATAATTTGACCCAACAGAGATTTAATTACTGGTATAAAGCAAAACAATGCCAACAAGAGAGACAGAACAGTATTCACCATGGCTCTGCTAGGGAAACATTCAGCTAACAGATACAAGGTTCACACTCAAGACCAGGTTTGAGCACTACAGACATAAAAACATGATGCCTCATTCCCAAATAAGCTTCCTGACCCCTCAGCCACGCTTCCTAAATCGGATTCTGGGTCGCATGTTTTTAAAATTTTTTTTTTTTTATTAAATATCTCCAAAACAAGAATGGAAAAAACAGCATGCATAATGATTCTTGAGAAATAGAAAAAGTACTTTTTGTGTTAGTCTGCACATTTATCCCTCTAGTCTTCCCAGTGCCAATGACTGCTTTAAAATTTATATCCTTCAAACTCTTCTTTTAGTACTGTTTTCAGAGCCTGTTATTTTCAGTACTCCTCATCCTCCTTCTTAAAACAATTGTTGCCTCAAGTCTTGTCTTGTTCAGAGCTTAATGCTCTGCAGCTCTGTTACACTTCAATCTATTGAAGTCCACAAAAGCTAAAAGAACTCAACACCTGACTGCAAGGCCCAGATGGTCAGCAAAATGATATACACTATGTGAGTACAGAACCATGCTTGGAAAAATGGTAACAATGGTAACACAGCAAATGTCCTCACAAAATGTTTAAAGTTTTACCATTTTTCTTTTGCTGTCGTAAAATAACTAAACCACAAAGGTATTTTGGGTTGAATGTTAAACCTGAATGACTATTAAAAAAACCAAAGAAAGTACATATAAAGCTCTACATGACATATGCAAAGCAAAGTACAATTTGAAATATTTGGAAAGTGGTTTTTTTAGAAGTTAATATTAATTTGAATTCTGTCCCTTTTCCACAGTCATATTCTCCTACATTTGGTGCACTTGAATTAGTAAAAAACGGAAGTAGGAGTTGTTAATCAATACCTGCTTCTGGCTTATGCTTAAACTCTAGAGTGTTTTAATCTCCTCCAATTCATCACTTAGTGGAATATGTGATTCATTCAAATCATAAATAAACCAGATCAAGAGAAATTACATGAAAAGTATTTGTTGATGAAAAGTGTATTGTCTAGTAAGTTTAGAGCTGCAAACACTGTCTTCCCAACTTCTTAAAATCCATCTTGTTTAACAATAAAATCAAGCTGCTAAAGCAACTGCCATCTTTACTCAATTCAACTACATTCATGTACATGTTTCTTCTTCATCGGGAACAAACAATTAGCAACAAATGAAAGAGATCATTACATCAAGTGCCCTTTTAGATCACCCCAATTAAAACTTTAGTTTAGCTGTATTTTAATTCTAAGATACCAAATTCTAATTTTCTGCTCTGATTGCTCTTGTTGACTTATCTTTGAAAGATGTACTCTCGGTGCAAAGCCTAGAGATTATTTAGCAAGATGCCAATGTTGGCATCACTTATTGTGTTGATTGGTTGTATTATCAGTAGCAGTTTAAAATAAATTACTATTAAACTATTATTGTCCTTGGCTGACAAAACACAATATTTTGGTGTTCTTTAAATATGAAACAATCATTGTGAATAAACATGGAGAATAACACTAGAGTGTAACACTGATGTGTGTAATTTTATATTAAGAATTGCTGCAAAGTACAAAGCTGCTAAAAGAATATTACATTTTCTATTGAATTTCTGCACCACACCTTCCTCCCCCAGCCTTTCCTTTTTTTATACTTGCTAACATAGCTAATGGTAATACATTACCTATTGCTGCTGATTATGTCTGAAAAATATTAGCTTTTTGGAGCCAAGATCCACTAGGGACTACTTATAAGCTACACAAAATTAAGTTTCATTTTTAGAAGTTAAATCAGTGCACATCAGTAGGCATCCAATGAAAAAAAATTCTGCACTAGAGCCAAACTGATGCATATCAAAAGTGCTGTTGCTGCCAATGACAGCACTAATGCAAAAATACTGGAAACATTCAATATCTCCCTTTATTCAGTGCAGAAGGGTCTGAGAAAAACTAAAAAGGTACAACATTTAAAAAATCATCAGTGCCCCCTGGAACAGGAATAACAATTTCAGAGTTGCAGGAAATTCTATTAATTCTCCCAGTGGATCAGCTGTAGAAGATTATACAAAATACAGTATGTCCAACTTGTACGTGCTATGGCTAATCCTCTAACCTGATATTAAATCAATATGCTGCCAATGACAATGGGAAATGCAGTGCAACATAGGACATTAACAAAAAGAAAATATTTCTTTTTAGGAAAGGTCAGATGTTATGAAGGCTGCATAATGAAAATTGCAGTGAACATGCTCAGGGTTCCAGATCTGTTTTTAATACAGTATGGCTCTATCTGGAGCCTGGCTTCTCGGTGTCATTCTTAATTTTTATTTCGATGTAAATGTCAAAAATGGAAGTTTTATTCCCCGGAAATTTATAAATCATTCTGATTTGGTTTGTTTTCTTTACTGTACATTTTTTAGTATTTTCCACTGACAAATCCTTTCGAACTGTCCCAAACTCAAAGCTAAGTTGATATATGAGTTTCTTCCCATTCTCTGATCTGAAAACACCATCATGTAAGGGCAGCCTCATGATCCTACAGAAACAAAACATATATCAAACCTCAACTTAGTCTTAAAACCAGTATTACTCATCACTATTTTTAAATTATGCAAATAATGTGTTGCCTACTTTGAAAGGGGTGGAGGGGAAAGTATATAGAAGCTCCTTCTCTTTCTATCTGCATCTATAAGTGTGTGTTCCAACTAACAGAATTTAGTTGGCTATACATTTATACGTGACATCAAAATGACCTTGCTAATTAGTTTGGCAGTCTATCTAGAAGATCATATCCAGTTTCCAACAATTGCCCACATTGAGTTAGAAAGGAAAACTAGAAGATCAGGGCATGCACACCACGAAGTTTTCCTGGTCAAACCTCCCAGCTTCCAGAGGGTTGGAGCTCCGGGGCTTCTTTCTGCAGTATTAGCCATTCATGGTGAAAACACTTTCAGATAACATTGCTTCTCTTTTAGTCAGGAAAATATATATCATTTGTATGGTCTCACCATTAAAAGTATCTAGTGAAAGGCTCTACAAAAAAAAATATATATAAACATGCAATTTTAGTTAACTTCGCATGTTAATTTTTGAATATCTGCTATTTATAACTGACTAGTGACTAAGTACCATGAGCAAGACAACATATTAGAATATCTCTAGAGATGACTCCTGAAAGACAATGTTTTTAATATCTCAGATCAAATACTTTATCACAGATAAAGGCATATTACCCAAGTATAAATGACATTTTTCCATTACTACTTTCTGTGAAAAATAAAATAACTCTCTTGAATTTCAGCAGAAGATAAATAAAATAAATTTACTTTTAATGAAGTAAAACTGTGATTTTTTACTTTATCCACTCTTTGCAGTATTTTTCTCTTAGTATTTAGTCATAGATAGTATCAGTGCAGGAGACTCACAGCAATAAAGCCAGTAGTTTTCTTTGTTTTCAGAGGGGAATTTAGTTTGTAACCATGCAGTGCTTTTATTAATATCAATCAGATACTTGCAAATTATTTTAGGCATCTCTTTAAAAATATTTAGCAACAAAAATATGTCAGTACAATACAGTCTTGATAGAAAAATACAGCTATCATGGTGCAACTATATGATCCCTTAGATATTAATGGAAATTCAGCTCAGGGACGGTAAAGATTCAGACTTTAAAAGCTTGAAAGAAAATTACTATTACCCAAGAATATTGTAGCCTCATGAAAGGCCATGGCTGTAACATACTTTGGCATAATCAGGCCATGACTCAAAAAGGTAAACTTATGTGAGGGGAACAGAGACATCTTTAGCCTTCTCACCAGCACACACACAGCATTTTGCTGTGACTCACTTTCCCTCACCCTTCATCCTCCCTGCAACTGCACATACGTTTCCAGCATTTAATCTAGAAGAAATCTACAAATACACTTCGGGAAAAAACAGACATATGACTCGATTTAAGTTCTCTGGGGAAATTTATTTTCTCTTCCTTTTAGATGTGCAGATACAATTGCAAATAAAAAAAACATGTTTCCAATCTTATTCCTTTTTTAATGTGTGTATTTGCTTAATTACATTCTTTTATAGTTTATTGTTTGTATTTCAGCAGTCCCCAGCAAGAACAACATTGGTTATTCTGGGTATTGTATATTGTTATTATCTCCTCTTTAAATGTACAAATAATTAAACATTGTATTTTGCTTAAAGAAGGATTTATGGAAAAGTAAAAAAAAACCCCATATATATGGTATACAGAAAGACATACTGGTGACAACAGAAGCAAATAGGCTTGTTTAATGTTTGCCTAAAATTATGAACTCGTGATCAGGGGCTATCCATTTAACTTTAGTATGGATGGAAGAAACAGACCCACTTGTGTTCAGAGGTCAGTTCTAAAGGATGACTCAGACTTCTACAACAGAATTACAGTTAGGCAACAAATTCACCTTAGTTCATCAGCATCTGCAGGACTTATAGCACATTTGTTTTCAAGTTACAAAAGTGCTTAGAAATTTTTGCTCTCATACCCAAAAAGCACAGTTCCAATGACAAGGTTTAGGATCCTTTTCACCTTGGCAAAGGTCAAAATTAGAGCACTTAGTGCCCCTATGACACCCTAATCCCATTCTGTTTTAAACCAGGACAGTCTCTGCAAGCTTCTTTGGAGGCCTCCAAGTCTATATTATTCAGATCCTCTGGATCCTGCACCTCACACAACTGAATATACAGAAGGGGATCATGGCAGAGATATCCACTGTCAAGTCCATGCACATTAGTGTAGCCAGAAGCTCCTTGCTTATATATTTCTGTGATAAACATATTCCTAAAATGTAGGCTACCTCCAGCACTACATGTGGCATATTGTGGATGCTTCCCAGACCCATTACCTAACAAAAAATGTTCACTTGCATTTCACAAGTAGACATATACCCTTTCACCTCCCTATTTTCAGCATGAATGACCCTGGGGAAAAAAGAGCAGTCTTTAGCAAATCCACTCATGAAGCCATTGGCTAGATTTCTGCTATTTTCTCTTTTAAAAGCACCTTAGTACTTAAGGCAGGGAATGGACTGTAGGCCAGATGATCTTTCCGAGGAAGTTAGACCTGCTCCACTGATGCAACAAGAGAACAGTGAGGTATCACACTGCTCCACCTCCCCACGAAACCACATCTCTACTGAAAGGGATGCAAAATTCATCAGGTCCAAAGGACAGCAAGGAACCATTTACTCAGTGAAAAGAGTCCTTCTAATTCAGGTAATAAAGGCACCATGAGTTTCAGGCACTACTTACACATTTCCTAGCAAAGTCACAAATTACAGTGCAATCAGGGACCATGGTACAGAATTGCCTCTTTCCACAGATGCCATCAACAAATTTGAACTTGTAGTCAAATACCTAAAACTCTGTTGGGGAAGTGTCAGCATCACAGTATCTGACTCATTTGTGGGCATGGGGTAGTCCCCTCTCATTGCAATAGCGGCTAAATATGGAAACCATTTTAAATAATTTTAAATGGCATTGATTAACAAAATTGCCACTCTTGTCCATAGGATATTGTAATATACTCTACTGCTCTTAAATTCAACTTTTCCTACACAGATGGGAAAATGAACTGATTTTATTTATTTTTTTATTTGATGAAGCGGTTTTCTAATGTTGTCCTGATAAAAATTGAATCTGGAGCAGGGGAGGGGGAGGAAATGCCTTTCGTATACCATTATGAAAGGATCCCTAGAAATCTGTCAAAAACATGTATTGTGATGTGCAGACATACTGAAAAACTCCAAAAGGACTTATGTCCCACCACTTTTCCCTAACAGATGATTTGTCATGATATAGAATCTCGACGTAAGGAGTAGGATGTACAAAAGCACAATGAGAGAAGGCACAGAAAAGTTTCTGGTTTGTTTATGATGTTGCCTTTTATTTTATCTTTTCATTCCAGGGAAGATTAGAGTATTTAAAAAAAAAAAGGTAATGACTGAATTTCACATTTACATTTTCTGTAAAACAAAACTGAATGCATTCTTGGCAAATGAATCCTGGTCATTTATCCTGAAGTAGTGCAGCACTCTCATATTCAATCACGAGATTAGCTAACCTGTTGATGCTGAATGCTTTGCTCATTAGGTGGCTGTCTAGAGACACTGAGCACAGACATTTGTCAAAAAAATTACTAAGAAGTTTTCTGTACATGTATGCACAGCTAAAACATTACTAACTGTATTTCTGCCTTAAGAAGAGAATACAAGCTCTGCAGACTGCAGCAGATATGTTACAAGAATGCTGTTATCAAATTACCTTGGTTCATGGTTTAAATATTTAAGATGCTAAGTCCCAGAACTGCAAAAAGGAATCATAAATATGCTCTTTCAGACCAGGCAGAGATAGTAATATTCAATTCTTAAACAGCAGTACTTTTCCATTATTAGACCTCAAAACACAACTAATGAATGGCTCATATACTTTTCATAAAACAATTCTGAAGTGCCATAAACTTTAATGAGATTTCTTCAGACAGAAAAGTGAGCAGGATCTGGCCCTACTCCATAATATCCTTTGCTGGATAGAATACAATTGATTTTATGTGTTTGCAGGAATGACCAGGAAATATATGGTGACAAATTAGAAGCTGGTAGCTGCCCAGACAAGGCTTATCTGGAATATGCAATATGGCTGTGTCATTTCTGGCACTATCATTTTGCTTCTGCATGCAATATACAACCATATTGTTGCAAAATTTGCATATGGGGAACACAAAGTCATTGAATTTGTGGACAAAAAAAATTTCTTAATTCTAATATGAAACACAAACAACTTGGCTTCAAGCTATATATAGTATATACTATAAATAATAATTGAACACAGCTCTAATGTACACACAACAGACATTGTGACTACCAAATAGGAAATCTGTAAAAACTTTGGTAACACCCTTTGAAGTCTATTCTTTGAAGACAGTACTTTAAGTGAAATGAGCTTATTTATAAAAGAAGTGCTTTTTGAAAACGCTTTTATGGGAGACACATTTCAAATAGCTTTAAATATCATTTCCACCATGCCACTCGAGCAATTTGAAATAACTATTTATTAAAGGACTCTTTCTCTGTTTAGTAAATGAGATAAAGTTAAACAGTAAGATACATTTCATTAGCCTGTAATAAAAAGAGCATTGAATACAAATGTTGTTAAACACACCAATGTAATTTACATTGAATTTTCTGCTGTGGTTTAATATACAATCTGTATTTTTATGTACTGTATCTGACAGCTTCGAAATTCATTTGTTTGCTGTGGTTCCTTTAAAACCTAAATTACTAGAAAGTTTCAGTAAATTAGTAGATCCAAGTAATCTTATGAACTGATTAAGCTAGAATGGTTTTATTAATTTAGACAAATCTGCAACTGGCTCCTCTCCATCCCTTTAAGCTGATCTACAGAAAGGCCTACCTGGATGTTAGTCAGAAGGGTCTCTATGGAGGACAATCCATCAGGGAATAGAAAAGGAGATGGAAAACCCGGAGGTAGTGGTTGCCCATGCCCAGTTAGAGAAAGTTTGTCAAGGCTGTCTCTTGCGGTTGGTGTGGAGAGCGGGGTCTCATCTGTATGTGATTGAAACAAAAATATAGAACAAGTTACGCTTGTCTGTTTTTATTAGACCTCAGTAATGGCTTCCCTAGTGGTTTCCAGAACATTTATTGCAAATTGGTTCCTGCTATCAGGAGAAAATGCTTTCTGCTGAATTTTCTTTAATGAAAAAGCTGTGGAGATACAACAAGATAACATTAATGAGTAACTTTATAAGCCTTTTAAATGCAGTCTCTAATGAGACTGAGTTTACAGTGCCATAGAATCTTTTTAAAACAAATATTATCTCACATATACTTGTGATAATATATTCAGGCTGACTTTATGGGTACCTTCCCAATTATCTCATTTTAGTTTGTGTTCTATTTGGATTGACAATAGAATATTTTCTAGCATGACATATATTTTGTATATGAGAAGTATTTGAATATAGGGCTTCCCGTACAATTAACCCTTCCCGCTCTTAATGGTTTCACTTACAGCTCAGAAGATTTTGCAACACCAAGAAAAACTCCAGCTCCTCAATACATTTTTCATCTAGAAAGTACACCTGATTCCCACAATTAATACATACTCTGAACAGTACATGAAATTAACAGCATGGTAACAATCACTGGCCTAATTTTTTTAAGCACAGACATCTTCTAACAATTAGTGCTGAACTCCTTAGTGGATCTTTGTAACAATCAGATCTGATCAGTTCTGACATCACAACAGGAAAAAACTTGCACAGCTTGAAGACTTCTAAGATTAAAGTTTCACAGATAATCTGTGAACAGATTAAGAATTGGAAAAAAAAAATAAACCCTCCACAATTAATAGAAACTTCACTACCCTCATTTGCGGGTTTTTTCATTGGGTTTCTTTTTGGGGGTTTTTTTTCACTTTCTGAAATATTTTTAGGCTACTGTTGATATGATATAGAAATTTAGGTCAATTTCTTTGCACCAGATGTTAATCTGAATTCTTCAAAAGGAAAACTATCTATACATATATATATATAGATACATATATCTATACATACTCTTCTTACCAAGGGCTCAGTCATTAACTGACACATTGATGTATCTCAGTACAAAGCAAGGACATCAGAATGTACTCTAGGTATTATGCAGATTCTGCACAGCTATTCGACTACAAAGGAGTTTGTCAAGACTTGCTTTTTTCTATTTTGGCTCTGACCATTGTAAGTTATATATGTTTTGGGGTAGTTAAATTTCTTTTTATTTATTTATTTAATTATAGTTTCAATAATGGTTGTACTTCTCTAACTTATCGTGTTCATTAAAATTGTGTATGAGAGTTGTTCCTAGTTGCCTAAAAAGAGCTCTCTCTTGGACTGAGTAGTGTCTTCTTAAGCTGACATAGTCTAGGACCATGAAAATTGAAATCTGCAGTAACAAAAGGTTAGAGTGTTGATGATCTCAGGATGGGAAATCCTTAACTCAAAGTCCCAGTTTATTCCAACAGTCCCCATCACCATTCCTCCAGAAGGAGGCAATCTCTAACGATGCTCAGATGCAGACTTCTCATCCCATCTCCTCACCAGCTCTGGTATGCTGGCCAGTACTTACAGTGCTAAAGTAATAGCTTTTCCTACTATGTCCTTCCACAGAACTACCCAAACAGGCCTTTGGACATCTGCTGCTGGGCTGATACCATTAAGCTCTTTTATAGACAGTGGAAAGAAGCAAAGGCCACTTTAAGGTACTCATCCATCTGAACTCTCACAGGCATCTACTCCAGGAAGAGGAAAACCTTCCTCTAGAAGTGCCTGCTGGCTGTAAGAGAAGCTTAAGATGAGCAGCTCAGATGGAAAGATCTGATTTTGGGGAGATCACTCCTATCCTGGGTGCTGTTCTTCCTACTTCACTGTGGCTCAGGCTGAGAATAGACTACACAAGGAGTAAGATGCTCTGTTTGTCACAACTCATGCCACAATTACTGCTTTCTCATAAAGTCATCATTCAAAAGCTTTCCAAGTTAAGGTTACTGAAAGGAATTGATGTTGACCAGGAAAGCTTCAGACCATTCAGATTCATAAAGGATTTTTTCAGCCATATTTAAGTTTTCCAGTCATGTTACAAAGTGCTGAGAAAAAAATGGCTCTAGATTACTGAACCATTTCCTATCTACCTTACTGAGATTCAAAGCAGGCTCTGAAAAATGTACTATGTGGATGTATCCTCTGTCCTCAGGCTACCCCTCAGCAGCATGGATAGCTCTGTAGTCATTTTGTAGTAATATACTAAAATTTGGCCCTAAATATGAGAATTTTCTTTCCAATTTTTAAAATATTATAGAAATATTCATCACTTCATTAGAAAAAATAAATTATGTATTTCTGGGTATTGAAAACTAGCTTAGTTCAACTTCCAAACTCCTAGTGTCAAAAATCACTACCAAATGTTTTTATCCAAACTGCTGCCAGAATTGTTATGCTTTCATTAATCAAAACAAACAAGCCAAAACTTAAACAAAACTAGTTAGACAATAGATTGATAAACAATACATAATATTATTGTGTAGCTGAAAACTTTTTTCCTGTACTGAAAATATGGCTTCGCAAATTATTTTTACCCAAATTAAAAAAAAAAAAAAAAAAAAAGAAAGAAAGAAAAGAAAAGAAAAGAAAAGAAAAGAAAAAAGAAAATATTTAAAAACCTCTTCATTGTTACATCCTTAAGTATTTTTTGGTAGAGATTTCTTTATCAGTGGTTCCAGTGAAGGTATTGCTCTTGCATGATATAGCAGGAAAAAGTCAAATCTCTAGTATGCATGGTGAAGTTGATTCATATAAATGAGAAAGGAAACTGAAAAGACATCATTTTCCTCTAAGTTTGCCAGGAAAATGGATCAATGACCTCCTACTTTCTAAGACTACTTGGAATCTTACTGATAATTTAGGTCTAAAATTGTCAAAGTATTTTAAGAGATACTAGATGAAACTGACCCACTTAAAAATTCCATAAGCCTTAATTAACTCAAAAACTGCTCTTCCATGCAATTGCTGAGATACTGAAGGCTCCTAACACAGGTCTTGTAATAGAATTCAAGCAAGGGATCAATTTTTTTTTACTGTATTACTACTTTACAATTTATTTAATGTTATACGTGCTGTACTTTGTGCATGCTCAACATGTGAAGTTTGCGAAGATTTTTTAACAATGTGTGGCATGGTTTTGCAACAGGCAAAGTAACTCAAAAAAGGTTAGAATGATATGAATTCAAAGCAACATCCAAACTGTTATAATAAATAACAGAAACAAATTTACACTGAAGGGTAGGACGAGAGAGATGAACTTACTCTGAACTTATTCTAATGAAATGTCAACTCAGAAAAAAAGTCAGACTAATGTGACTTTGTTTTCTTGATGTCCCATGTGAAATAAACTTTGAGTGTGAGTATGTTTGAAACAGAGCAAATGTACATACTATACACAGGAAGCATGGATATTTGTGGATGTGAGATAAGCGATGATTGAGGGAATCTTAAAAAAATGCATTTTTAAGAAAAACCACATTGTAAACACAGCCAATTAAAACATAACCACATATCTTAGTAGCAAAATAATACGACCCCTTGCCTTTAAAACATTTTAAAATAATTTGTTCCTGCACAAGTCTTCTTTTCTCAAAAGGATGAGATATCTTTTGTTTCCAAATAATCATTAGACTAACATATTTTAAACTGCTGCAAAGGAACTACTAATGTTCCTCTTACACTACTAGCAGAGCAATGCTGCAAAATGATGAGCCCTTGCTGGGAAACAGAGATTTGGTATTTTCAGTCTAAACACATCAAAGGAAGCGTTAGAAGAGAAGTCAGGGCAAAAGGGGAAATAGGGTCAATCTACAACTCCATTGTCAGAGTGGGGAGCACAACAATGAAAAGAAAGAGGGGGGAAAAAAACAAAGAACAAGGCAGAACAAAGAAGTGTCCGGGCCTGCCTTGGTTTGTGCTAGGAACTGAGATGTTATAAATTAACAAATAAACAAGGATAGGACAAGCTGTTACCCAAGCCTCTACAGTATCTGGGCAGAGATGAATATGTGTCTTGACATATGAACTAAATCACCATAACAGGCAAGTCTGAATGTGACAGGTATCTTTATAGTATTTGTAAATGCTACAACCACTCCATCCATTGTTCCTCAATTTCCAAAATTCACCTGGTTTTGTTCAAACCAGATTTTATCTGTAAACAGCAGCTGGTTTGGGCCAAATACAACAAACATATTTCACTGTATTTGGTTTGTTGCCATTCTATTTTATTCTTTCACCAGATAGCATGGAAACAGACATCCGGGAAGCTGTGACAGCTATTTAAACAGTAATAGATAAATAGAGGTAGCCATTGTCTTGTCTTTGTTCCTAAAAGCAAGTAGGATAAGTTCAGACCAGTCACCAATCAAACCGGAGAATATTGATATTGCCAGGATTTGAAAGCAAGCGATAATAGCTGGCTGAAAAAAAAATACTCTACAGATTACTGGCATTCTGTAATCATGTCATGCTTTATTTGCAATGCATCTTGAGGCTTTTCTGTTCTCTGAAAAATATTCCACATGTATTTGTTCCTAACACAGGCTCACTCTTACCATTTGAATGATGAAAGAGGATTTTGCTTCCACTTTTTATTGCCATAAATCTGGTGCACGCATTCTTTTCTACAGTGTAAAAATGATCTATTCCATTTGGCTTAATATTATTTTGGTTTACATTGTCAAACACTCTTTAGTACAAAGCTTTATATTTCACCTTCCTTGTGGTTAGAGCTTTCAAGTGTGAGAAGCTCTTCTGTTTTAATTCATCTGTAATTCTTGATTTATATTAACACAAAAGAACAAGGATCCCATATCGTGAATCAAAATGTTTAAAAATTTCAGGTAGATATAAACAAACAAATAAACAAATAAATAAAAACCTCTTGCCCAATTCCCATACCATTTGGCTGCTTTACAGATTTTGTCATTCAAGATTCACCCTGCATGTTACTGTGGGCAATGCAAGACGACTGTGAAGGATGTTGCCACATATAAAAGGAATGCACTGAAACTAATTTTTAATTTTTTTTTTCAATCTACAGTTTATTTACTTCTTTTTATACAAACAACAGTTCTCCAGGACACCCAAATACTCTGAAATTAAAATATTCACAACTGGGGCAGCTGGAAATCAGGAGGGAATATCAAATATTCAAATTGACTGACTGACTGGTTAATGTTTCTGTAACACTTCAAACAGGCTGGTGTTCCCATAGTTAATAGTACCATTGCAAATGCTGTCCACTGAGTTCTGCTTCTTGGATTGGTATGTTTGCCTGAGGAGTTTGGAAATAGCAACTTTCTAATAATGAAATATGACAAAAGAATTGAAAATAAGAATTAAAAACCTACATGGAAAGGATCACAGCTACTAAGTTTCTTGGATGTGTACTTTACACACAATGGCTTTGTACCTGATGTGATTCCATATACTTGTGCAAGCAGGTCTTACAGAACTCATCCATCTATGTATCAAATCTACCATTATGGACCATTTTCCTAAGTGGAACAGCTTCCAAATATGCACACCCTCACTTCATGTAAAGAACTACACAGGAATGAAAGGACATACGAATTTAGTTTTATGTGTCCACCTTGGAGGTAGGAATTTCCCTAGATGTTTAAGTGCAGGACTTTCCCACCAACAGTAAGACTCATATTTTCTGACAATTCTATGAGATTTTAACCACTGAAAACATAATGTACTAACTTGATGCTTTTCCTTTTTGGAAAAAAAAATCAATTAAAAAAATTTCCAGTATTTCTTTAATCCTTTTAAAGAACATGCATTCTCTACAGGTCATTCTTCACTACTGCACAGGATCATTGCTCATACTGCAGTTGGAGTTGCCTCCATAATGGCAAATGAGAGCCAGATGGAGAATCACTTCTTTACCAAAACATTTGGGATCGCTCTTTCTCCAAGGTTCAGTGATACCAATTCTATGCTGATACCTTGCAAGTCAATTTTTCTATAAGCACAGAGGGGGCGGGGGGGAGAAAAGGAACATAATGCTGGCAGGAATAAGGACATGGAAGGTTAGAAACAGAGAGGGCTTGACAAAAGACGGGGCGTAATCAAGAAGTGAGGAAATAGAAAGTTGAGAAAATAGGGAAGAAGGACACTCAAGGTGGCCAAACATTTTGGAAAGGGCTAATAGGAGTGGGATTATGAGGTGAAGGAGGGGAGGAGAAAGAGTGCCCAGGAGCAAGAAATTTATACTGACTCAGCAAGAAATAAGCAAAACAGCTAAACTTGTTTTTTACATACAACAGATTTTGCACAAGTAATTCTTGTGATATTTCAAGAATTTTAGTTGAATGTAAATGAAATTTACAGCTGTCAAAGTAAATATATAAAATACATTCTTTAAAGATCACATATTTTAGTTTGTTAAGGAATTACGGGTATAACATCACTAAAAATGAACAGAAAGAGTTGGCAATATATATTCAAAAAGCAAAAATGTAATTAGTGGTGATGTTCCAGCTGTGAGGATTTCTTCAGGCTTTTTGGACTAGATCAAGTTGAGTTTATTCTTCATTTTACATGTCCCTAGGAGGGCCTCAGAGTCAATCAGCACAACTTATCTAATTTTCTCTTTCAATAAAAGGATTATTTTAATAACCTTTATCTTATTTTGCAGCCTATTACTGATTAGGGCTGGGTCAAGCAGTATTGGCTGATTTATTTATTCAAGGATTTCACAGCATTTTAGAATAAATTATCATTCCTATTTTTAAACAAACATCTTTTACCATACAATGGAATGTTAAAATGCCAGTGGTATTTCTATTCTGTGTATTTTGGCATCATAACACGTAACATGCAAAACCAAATTATACGGTTTCTCTGTCCCCGTAATAAAGAAGTATCTTGTTCACTCACAGATTTTTTCACACAATTCTTTAAAGTGCATTGATCGATCAGGAAAAAAGAAGAAATGGGAAAGTCAGAGATGATTCTGTATATGTCTGATAATTATAAAACACATATATCTTGAACACCTGACAGTAACATTCATTAACTCTGAAGAAATTAAGAAATTAAGTCTAAATTCCTAAAGATTAAATGATTGCTAAAAAGATATTCTAAATACTTTATTGCATTTTTAAACAATATATTAGTATAAAGAGAAGGCACTTCATAAGTTTATAACCTGCAGCTCTTAATTGTAAGAACAATGCCCATTATTTCTTTTTTAAAGATCCTTATATGCTACTGGCAGGAATTGGATGCAGAGTAAGGCCATCTGTGCTTTGGATGCTGAAAAAAATATAAATGTATTTTACCAGTTCATGTCAAACATCCCAATTAGTACTCTGCTAACTCCACTCCATCAGCCAGGCAATACTGAGTGCTAAAAAGAATGTTTCTTGGCTTTGTAGCAATTCCATGAGAACTGCTTATATGCATATATGTATGCAGAGGGTTCTGCAAGTGTGTCTCCCTAGATGTTCCCAAGAGTCATTCTCAGCTTCTTCCAAAGCTGTGTTGAGGGGTGTCCACGATCATCTATGCAGTGAAGGGAGATTTGGTTAGGAAATCAAACCCCAACATTCACAAAAACCATCTATTTAATCTCCTTTATTGTGCTGGCTCAGAAGCTGGCTCCCTGGTCATATATCCAGCTTGCCTGAATGTATGCAGAATCAAATGATCAAGCCAAATATTTTCAGTCTAAGCTAAATTCCTGATTAACATCAAACTTCAAATTAGGGACTAGACTTTAAGGCTGCATAATGAATGTATTGTAGACTAAACCTCACATTTGCAAAATTATGGACATAAATATGCACATCTCAACTGATAACAGCAATACACAAGGCAATGCATCCACAGTATGCATACTTATTTTTGTGCTGCCTCTTCTTCCCTATAACTGCCTCCATATGGCTACTGCAAAATGCAGAGAAAAAAACATTAGCCAATGTAACAATTGCATTTTGCTAGAATTTATTGAATCATTTCAAGGGCCACATGACTTGGATTAATAATCCTCTGGACATGTTTCATGAAAGTTGAAAAACATCTATTATTTGGGGATTTAAGGTGATTTAAAAATAAGGAATATCAACAATATTAGCATTTTTGTCATTGTCATCTAAAATAACAGCACTCCTCTTTTGTAAGCGTAATGGTAGTAAGAAGGGAGTTTTTGATAAGAGCACAGCTGGTAACTTGTAATTCTCTGAAGATGAAGGGTTTACGTTAATACCTGGAACTGCATTGTATTCACATTATTTTCCTTGGTCTGTGTTCAGTTAATAATTCTAATATTCATTCTCTTCAGGAAAAAAAAAAAAAAGTCAGTGTTTTCAAGAAGTCCATATCTAGCCATTCTGCAGTTATGGGGGCCTAAGTATTAATTCTCCTGCTACCTTGTCATGTGGCCCATGTTCTTGGTAATCTGCTGACAGCATGAATCAGATGCCCAAAAAGAAAATGAATATATGGTAATGTGTCTGAGCAACACTCGTCAGCTGTCATTCATTCAGCAGCTCATAACCTGTCCCATACCCTCATCCCAAGAGTGCTGGCAAGCAGATGAGGTTGACCAGGCATGCTTGGCATCTACTGTAAAGTGGCAGCACAGAAGTCAACAGTATTGTGTTTCACAAATAAATATGTCAGAGAAGTTCAACAGAGAAGGCAAAAGAAGTTTAAACACTTCTTATTTATGGCAATTTACACTGGTCATCTATCCCAGCAGGAAAATATTTATCTGGTCAGAATATGTAAAACTGAATCTATTGATTAATTTAAGCGCTTTGTTTAACTGAATATTCATACAGAATACTGTCTTGTTTCTTTTTATGAAAATGAGAAGATTTCATATTTTAGATAAATACACAAAATGTCCAGTGACACTGCTTTTTGCAGAAACCCAGTATTTAAAAACATGTATATTCATATTGTCTTTACTTCCTTGCAAGATCCTATTAATTGCCCATGATTTTAATAACTACCTTAACAAAAGGGACACTAGCAATTACCGCTAATATTTGGATTTATAATACATGGATTAGACCAGTGAATAAAATGACCAGCCTAAAATGCACAGCAAGACAGAAACATATTAAGAAAAGCTGTTCCTGAGCTTTTGCCTTGCCAAAATTCCTGTCCTGGATGTATTATGCCAGTAAAATAGAATAATCAGGAACTGGAGATGGACTCAACTGACACAACTATATGGGGCTACTGGGCAATAGGTTCAGGAATTCATGAACATGCAACGAAAAGCATCAAATGCTTTGAAAATGCAGGGGAAGGAACCACGCAGAGGGGACTGTTGCTGGTCCAGCCCTGCAGTCAGGCTTCTGAGAGGTTAAAGGAACAGGTGTTTTATCATCAATAGTTCAATAATATGTCCAGTCTTTGCCTCGGCACCCAAATGGCAATACACACTTTTTACAGAAATATACGATCTAGTAACCCCAGGTCTTAACTCTCTTCACACCTAGTACATCAAGTGTTACTGAAAACAAAAGGATGTGAAGAGTCCTGTTTTGACAAACTCCCACCAGGAAGGGTACAAAAAGAGTGAGCTGATTTAGTATCATGAAGCAGTATAACACAGAGGCTTCCTTATTTTTGTGGCTGAAACACCAACATTTGCATAAGAGAGTATATTTAACCCACTTTTTCCAAATTATTCCACAATATTTTTTTAGCAGATATAATAAACATCCTTAATGTGTCTGTCTACAGAATGGTTCCAGTACTCAGATGCAAATGTTGTAGACAATAATCGATGTACACAGTTTGGATTATATGGTTATGATATCCTAATAGAAATTTGGCTGTCTGCCTATGGGAGTTCAATATGAGCTTCATAGTTTATAGCATCAGAAATAGTCCTTTACAATATTATAGCCACATTTCTCAAACCATTGCCTATACATTATATCCTAATATCTGATTTTCACAGAAATCCATAATAATAAACAAACAAAATCCCTACACCCCAGAGTGCTCAGAAACAAAATTCAGAATGAAAAGGCAAGCATTTTTACATCTGATATGATTTCTCTTGCAATTCATTCATCAAACATCTGCAACAAGCTGCCAGAACGTGTCCATCAGTGAGATATCTATGGCATTCACTAGCTTGATGCTCACTGATAGAATAATGTTGAAGTTTTACCTCTAATGTTTTCTGCTCCATTTGAGGCATCCACTTTAAAGTAAGATTTGGCCTGCACGTGTTTTCATGTCTTGGAATATGTAATTTATGCTAATATATCAGAATACATATTGGAGAAGACCAAAAAAATATCCTTTATGTATTTATGCATTCTGAGTCACATACAGCACTGATTTAAGAAGATAAAAAATAGTTTGGAGTCATCATGTAACATGGATCAGTTTGGCTTACATTAAATACAGAAAATTAAAGTACCCTGCACAGCAAAGATGTCATACACTTGTTGGTAAATTAAAACCTCTTTTTGGGATCCAGTTTAAAATCTTCATGCAAATTAAATATTTTGTTCAGTCTTTTATCTACATCATATCATAATATCAAGGAACTATGCAGTGCATCTCCACTATAGGGACAGATCTGCTTACTAATTTTGTTTCATATCAAAACTTCTGTAAATGTTTCAATGTTTCTGCCAAGAACATAATTGAAAAATTCTTTTTTTCAATCCTTAAGCAATTATTAATGTTATGTAACAGAAACAAAATACAAATCCCAAGAGTGGTTCACAGGTTCTCTAAAAATTTACAATAATTTATGTATGTGATAGCTGTAAATAAACAAAACAGAAATCAAAATATCTTTAGCATTATTGTACTGTGAAAACAGTTACTGCCTAAACAAACTGAAACAGACTGTGCAAACTTTATTATCTCAACCTGATGATATCATTATATATTTAAGGATAATACTTTTATTCTGTATCCCAATAACAAGTTGGCTTTTAGCCCAGCTAGTAAAAAAAGCAAGAGCCACATCTGAGATGACCACCCTACATGGTTTTGTGAACTGCTGCACCCAGAAGATTGAGACAAGCAAGTCACAGCAAGTTCAGTGATTTTTTTGTTCAGTTTACGAAAAGGAAGTGAGTGCTGTGGACTGATGGTTGTATACAAAATTTTAGCACAATTACAAAAATTTTAGCACAATGAGTTCAAAAGGTAAAATCCAAATCCTTTATTTTCAGAATCGCTGTCTTTGTCCTTGTCCTAGCTGTTCCACAACTCAGCTTATTCTACTGATTCCTGCACTTTTTCCTTACATCTCAGACACTTTCCTCAGTAGCACTGATTGTTTCTAAAGTGTCTTTGTTTCAGTAGTTTCTTCTCATTCCAAGAGATGAAAAAATTAGTTTGCTTGTTGAAATTGCAAGACCAAAGAAAAAAATACAGTTAGAGAAAAGGAAAAGATTGTGACAGAAATCTGAAGGGACAAGTCAGCCTAGATAATCTCTCTGTTTACAAAATAGAACAGATCTTGACTTCTTTTCTCTTTATTCATTCTCACATACAGAACTCATTCTCTCATATAAAACTGTGAAAGCAAGATCTGAATCATTATGAAAACAGGTAAGAAATCAGAAAAGAAGGTCTTAAAACTACATCTTTAGTTTATGCTCCATTTTCCTGTATTTTGGTAAAATCATAGCTGGAGTGGTTCTGATCTGACTTCTCCTTTTTTTTGCAACAGCCAACCCAACCAACCAAACAAACAAAATTAAAGAAAATATAATTATGTTTGCACGGGAATATGTAAGAAGGTTCAACATTAGGTCCATTGGTTTGAAAGATGAGCATTTTACTATCCTACTTTACTATGTCTTTGGTCTATAAAAGAAGACACCACTATGTAACATCACACTCTTCATAGAGGGACTAAAGTTGAATCGATGATCTTATCCTATGCTTAATCTCAATTCCTCAAAAGATTAAGAGTACAGAAGACATTTCTAAGTTCAGGACTTGCCTCACAACTCTTACACAGTGTGCTGAATTTGTTTTTCTGGTTAAGAACAGTAGAGAAAAGAAACCCAAGGGAACACATTCAGAAAAACTGCTTTAACTCTATCACTATTTTTGGATGTTGTGTCTTTGTACAGCATTAAGGGTGGCATTGTACCGTCCCATTACACAACAGATGTTAAATGCAAAGTAAAAAAGTCAGTTGTAAATGATTGATGGTACTCTTTACTATTTCAAAATAAGCCCTGATTATTTATAAAATTTTGGTCACTTCTTGAAAGCATTATATAAACCTAAACAATTGATCCATTTTTCAATGGCTTTTGTGTGTAATGTATTATGTATGTTTTTACATTCTTCTGTGTAAAAGGCCCTGGTGTACAAGAAATGTTTAGAGTTTTGAGTGCTCCCCCCAGTCCATATGGTAGGTTTGCTCTGTGTGTGAAACCTACCTTTTTCCACCAGGTCCATATGGCAGGCTTAAGTTAGCCAGGGCCTTCTATCCTCCACAGGGGCCATATGGCAAAGAGAGCTCAGTGAACACTCATTGACCTTCTACTAATATTTTACATTTCTCTAGCACACAGACATACAGACAGACATATATGAACTGATCAGATTGAGTAGAAAAGAGTTGGCTCCTGAAACCTCTTTAGCCACATAACCAACACATCTATGACAATATGGTAATAGGTGTGGAATCTGGTTTTTATTAAAAACCTGAGAAGTCAAATGTAAAATTTATCAAATTATTTGACAAACTCATCTAATACTTTTATATATTTTGACAGATTGTTAATTATGTTAACAAACTGGTAGACATTAATATTGACACTTCACTACTAGTTTTTAATGTTACCTTACCAGAATGGAACCAAATCCCTTGAATCCACTCACTAAAAAAGGATGCATGCCATAGATACTGAAAGTATTTGTTTTTAAAGATTTGGCTCTGTGCTGCCCTACAAATAGCATGTTTTGAACAGGCTACTGCTCTCTTATTGCATATAAATGAACTGGCAATAAACCAGAGAAAGAATAACTCAATAGCAACAGTAAACCACATGTAGAGAGATAACAATCTACAAGTCACATGTAAATAAATTACTATTTCTTGCAGGCACAATACCTCTACCCTTAGTACTGGAGTAAAAGGAAGAGAATATGGTCTGAAAGCCATAGCATCTTCCTTCTATTGCCAGTAGAATCGGATGTCAGGACATGAGTAAAAGAGTTGCATTGGGTTGGATGACAACGAACAGGGTTTTAAAATAAAATGAAAAAAAATTGGCAACTTTAAATCATAATCTGTACTTTCAAAGCAATTACTCTAAAATTCATACATTGTTATAATGTTTACAACTCAATCCAAAGCTTTGCTGTAATTCTGAAGTAATTTAGGAACCCTCAGCATCTTATTTATACAGGAAAGATGGAAGCAATTTGTAACATGTTTATGAAAGTTTTATTGTACCTACAATCTGATTTAAGAAATGGAACAGTATTCCCCAGTAGTAGAAATTTTACAAACAAATTTTACCTACTTGAAACTCAGAACATTAGGAAATATAAAAATGATAATATATTGTTTTTACTCACAGGATTTATAGTGCTTTCATCTGGTTTCCTCTTGTTTCAGTTCATGTAAATAACCCCTAAGTTGTCACATGAATATTCAAATATCACAAAGAACTATCAGTGTTGAAAATAAATATCATAAAGAATTCAGAACAAGTATGCATGTACATGATCTCCTAGTTTATTTTTGTATATAGAATTTATGTTTTACTCTGCAAACAATCAATAAAACATGAAAGAGTTTTCCACAAGGAATTTATCTTCTCATTTCAAAGGAGCCAAATAACAAGAAGCATTTTAAGAAACTGTAATTATTTTATGAAAGATTAAAAAAAGACTAACTATTAAGTTCACACCTCTTCCTCCTATCTTCCTGCTTTTGATCATTGCCAAATACAGCTAAATCAATGGGAAAAAAAATTAATTAATATCAGGGGTTAAGAAACATGACCCCAAACTCTTTGACTCTTAACTTTCACTGTAGGAAAGGCACAGAATATAGGTTTAGTATTCATTTATCCCTTTTGTTCAGTAGCTCTTTTTTTGCTATATTCTTTTGCATTTTCCGTTTCTATTTTCAATTAACAGTGTATAGGTACAAACTTCTAATTCTGAAGGATCTGTCCATCTGCATAATTGCTCACGAAAATTGATATGCAGAGCTCACTCTAGTCAGTAGGGTTTAGGGAGTTTCTAAAAGAGATGAAATGGAAAATTCCTCTGTCTAGATTATCCAGTCTGCCATGGAAGCAGCAAGGACCTAAATTCTCCACACAACAAAGAAGAGAAGGTAGGTGTCTATCAGATGCAGCTGTTAGACAGTGCCTAAACTTTAGCAGCAAGATTCCCCATTTTGAGACTTCTGTGTGCACCATCTTCATGCCATGAATCATGCAGAGAATGAAGAGGATTACTTCAGAGGCCTATGTTTCAACAGTATAGATCCCACTATATAATTTGAACATAATAGAAAGGAAGATACCTTTTTAGATAGATAGAACAATCAAATATTTCTTTGTTTAATGGGATTTAGAGATAATTAAAATTACTATACTCTTAAGATCCTTGTCATTTTAGTATAGCTCACAAAGACATTCTTATAAAAGTATAAATTATAATTTTATGCTTTGTATTTTCTTACTGAATCAGCAGCTTTCTCTTTTGGCAGAACATGTTAAATTAATTGATCATCTCAATTAAATTCTTTATACATATATATAAAGCAAGAAAAGCTGTGAACCTGACTTCATAAATATAATTCAGTAGGATTTTGTTAAAGTTTAGATGTATAGATTTGTATTTGAAATCCTCTGAAGGTTACAGGGTGAAACCTTCCAACAATATCTCCAAGTCTTCAGGGACCAAATCCCATTATGTGGAGTTCAGTGAAGAGGGTAAACACTACCATAAAGAAATACAAATTGCACATATTTCCCATTTAGCCAGTGTCACAAAAGTTCACCATTTAGAATTCTAACCAGTTAGGACTTATTCTTGGAGGTCAAGTACCTTGTGAACCTTGTCATCTCACTGATGACATCATATCCCATCCATCAATTCTTTCAGGAGCACACTTGCCATCTGCTCAGCATGCTATAATAACTTATTAGACATATTCACAGGGTAACAATCTGTACAATGACACTGTTATCTTAATGCTGGCACATAGAGAGATAGCAGCCATCGTTCCCCTGTCACAGCACAATTATTCTACCTTCCAACTTTAAAAGACAAGTTACTTTGATATTTTAACTTTTTATTAAATCACACAGAATGAATTCTCATCAGATATATGTTTAAGGCTTTGTGGAGTTTTTTTGACTGGGCACTGATAAAATTAGGCTACGGCACAAAGTCCCAAGTTCAGTTTGATATAACTGCTTTGTACCTTGAAAGTTTCTGCAGGCATGCTCATTCTTTAGAGTGCAAAATAAATAAAAACACCTACTATACAATCATGTGCATACAAGCAGCACTGAAATCCAACTTAGTCTTTGCAAACATATTGACTTTCTAAATCTAGTATTACTTTTTATCTACCTGTCTTAAACATCTATTCTTTCTAACAGCAATTACTTGGTAGAAATAAAATATGCAGCCAAAGTGCTAATACTAAGCCATAGCACTTTTTGAAATCTAAAAGCAGTGTGAAATTTCATAGATGTCTACATATATTTCTGCAGCTTTTGTAAAGCATGCTAATACCAAGCATGCTTAGCACAGCTGTTGTCACAGCACTTCTGACTTAATAGAAGTCCACTATAAATCTCCCTCAACCTCAAAAAATATTTTCAGAAAAAGGGCAATATTTATTTTGCATTACACAGAATTCATCCTCTGTTCCTTCCTTTGGCTCGTCATTTATTCCAGCTTACACTGTGATCAACATTGTACTAAAATAAAGTCAAGTACAACAGCCGCTCTCTGCCCATCAAAACTCACAGACGTCTGCCAAGCACTTGTAACAGCTGGTGTTACATTAATTAGTTTAAACTATTTATTTCATCCATCTCCAGAGCAGATTGAGCAAAAACATTAGAGATTATTCTAGCATCTGTAAGTGCCCTGCAAACATTAACCAACCAAAGTTAAAATATTAGCCATTAACTTATAGTATATGTAAGACTCTATACATTTATTGTAAATAAAAAAAATCTGCAGTTTAGCATAGCTTTAGGAAGTTTTCTTTGATTGCCTTTTTAAAAATCTGAGTTTCAACTTTTATAAGACTTTGTGCCCATAAAGTTTCTTTCAAAAAAAATTATTGCTAGAAAGCTATTATAATTCCTGGCAGCATGGACCATTAAGCAATATATGACAGGGACTGGGTGACTCAGTGGATTAGTCAGAGGTTTTATGTCCACTGTTGGAATCCAGCCCTAAATACGGTGATCAAAACAGTGTTATCAAACGGTTGTAAAAATCTCAATTAAAATCACTCCTATAGCATCTACTAAGTTTTTAGTGGACAACATAATACATCTTTCACTATTGACAGAGTTCTCACAGCTCTCTTTTTTTCCTTTAATAGGCTGAGAATGGATGCTGGCGAAAGAATGTTGATTATAAGAGGTCCTAATGCCACGTTCCCTACTGAAATGGCTCAGAAACAGGAGCCAATGCAAGGATGGCAGGAGCAGGCTCACAGCCACTGTCCGTGGGCTCTCCTCCATCAAAAATAAAAAGCTTCCAACCTTGCTCAATGAAATGCTTAATGTGAGAATACTTATTTTTAATGCATAGGGCTCAAAAAGGAAATCAAAGTCATGTGCAAAAGCTTAAGGGGTAACTCCTTCCTCAAAGAATTCATCTGTAAATAAGCAAGAGGGAAGCAGAGGCACAGAGTTGTGAAGTGCTTTGCCCAAAGTCACACAACGGGTTATTGGCAAAGCCTGAAAAACAATCTCAGTCTCCTGACTCTCACCTCGTTCAGGTATATTGCTTCATGAGTTTTTCCAAACAACATCAAAATCCAGTAGCTCACTTGCAGAATAAAAAATCAGGTTCATGCATATATGAAGTTTATTTGAATCAGACTCTTATACATTAATGTCCCCAAATCTGACAAGATTATTTCTTTTTTTTTTTTTCAGAATTATAACATGGAAATATATGTTGCAATAATATTTTTTACAATGTAGTTACTGAAATTAGCATTAGATTTAATTAAATCCAGCTAAAAAATAATATTCAATTTTATCAGTTTAGAAAGCTATGCTTACCCTCAAAATATTTGCATTTGCAAAGAAAATTAACAGATTCAGCTTCACTATCTGAACAGTAAAGTGAAAAAAACATTCTGACATTTACGATAAGATACAACAGAGATCCCAATCCTGTGATATTCCAGTTCTTTAAAGCTCTGACTGGCTTGCTATGACTTCCTATGGCCATGTAGAAATGACTGTAAGTGGTGGAAACTGAAGTAAAAACTATCATCTGTTTTCACTTTTCTGTCCTGTCCTATCTCCGTGAAACAAGATTTTTTCTCTTTGCTTCATTCATTACATCTCTTTTTCTCTCTCTGCATGTGTGTATGTGAATATATCAATGTGTATGTATGCATCTATGTGTATATTCAAGATACTTACTGTGTTTTTTACCACCCACTGCACAGTGGGTCCTCTTACTTACTCCCCCAGCCAAAAAGGCAGGGCCATAGTTAATGCCAAACTTGCTCCAGACCATGCAAGCAGAAGTGCCAAAGCACATATAAGAATGGCCTCCTCAAACAATACTAATAGCTCTTTTTCATGCTCACTCTTTATTGGCCTCGATAGACAGCAAGAGACAGACACTCTTTTCTATTCTTAGGTTCTCAGAATTTATAACATGCTACATCTGCCACATATCTGTTGGGTTACATGGGTTCTGCTATTCAATTATCCATTTTTATTTTTATTTTTATTTTTATTTTTAGTACAAGGACCATTGTTGAAATAACTTGTTGGACAACCTGTTCTTGAAAGGCAAAACTCACAACAATCACAAAACTTCTGATCAGATGAGACAGTGTTCTGAGTTAAATCCTCTCTTCGAAAAAAATTATATTCCCCCCAGTTCTTCCCACTTCTAAAAAATAACCTAAAAAGATATACTGAATCTCACCACAGACTGAGGAACACCTGATTGTTTAACAAATGCCCTACAAATGATTCATTTAAAAAGCCTGTTTTAACCGAGGTTCTTAACTAATACTGACCACCAGGTTCTGTTTTCATTTACACCACAACTGAGGCGTAAACAAAGGCAGCAGGGGCCCTCACAGAGATCTCAACTCCCCCTTCACATTGAAGGAGTACATTGCATTATAAACTCTCTCTGTATAATAGATTTCTTGCATTCTCATTTTTTTGTTAGTATTTCATGCTCAATTTTTATTTTTAAATACAACTCCAATACAACTCCATTCAACAGAAAAATGTTAACATGCCCCCAGTTCAACATTCTGCTTTACCTCTTGCAGCAATCAGTTTAAATGTATAAAAGCTACTGGCCAATTTAGATTTTTTTTTCCTTCTTCTATTTCTTTTTCATTGTAAAACTCCTTTTTATTCAATAGCAAAGTTAATTATTAAACTTTGTTACAGAACCCTTTGTTCTTGCTGAAGTCACTTTGCTTGTCTCTCCTACTGTAAGGACACCAAATCCTAAAAGCTGGCAAGAATGCATATGTTTATTTCACCATTGCTCTGCAATTACTGAATGCCACTTAATTATAGCAACAGATGCTCGAGTGTAGGAACCAGAAAAATCAAACGCCTCATTTCCAGGTTATTTTTTTCCATTGCTTCTGCCAACAGCAGATGTGTGAGCCCCTTGTGCTCTGGCGTAAATACTTATCAAATCCTAACAGGTCACCTATGTCACAAACAACATTTCAGATGCAACTGTTTCACCTGATAATAGGCTCTGAAAATAAAACTGTGAGCTGTAAATACAATGTATTCGGAATGAAATGCCATAATGTGAAATTGCTTTTTCTCCAGCTACAACAGAAGTCCTTGACAGTTTTTGGCAGTGATAAATCACCCTCCCATTAATTGTCTCCTCTCTCATTGTGAGGTGAGCTGCTAAAAGGGGCAGTCAACAAAAATGACTTAAAGGACAAATTTTGGCAAAAAGACAATGAAGAAATCTGTCATTGCTAAGCCTCCAGTAAACTGTCATGAAACAATCAAAATATATGTAGCTGAAGTGTTTATGTCTTTGTTAGAAAGGTTATAGGATGACAAGTTTATAGTTAAAACAGGAAGCTTAGAGGGACCAAACTTGCAGGCCCTTGAGTCACCATTTCTCCACTTGTTCTTTAAAATGGTAGGCAAATCCTATTAGGGCTTCAGTTTACACAGAGTTTGTCTTAACGGCCCTATTTTCTGACTTTTCTACCCCCTCACCCCAGACAACAGAAAGTCCCTGTGAAGACATGGCACCAGCTACAGTAATTCTTGCACCCAGTCTGAAGTTCCTTCCTTATGTGATTTAAGCCTGTGATTTAAGCCTGAGAAGAAGACACTTAGCACCACACAGATGCTGACCTTTCCTTCTAACCCCTCCAGCTCCTGGTGTGTTAATCTGAGCAAGACCCTCTCCCTGAGTGGTTTCCATGCACTGAGGAGCAGCTTTTGCTTCCTGCAGAACAGGCGACATTGCCAGCACCCACGCACGGACCCAAGACCGAGGAGTGTGAAACGATGTCTGCTACCTTCTCCTCAGAAGTGACACTCCCCATGACTCACGTCACCTAGCCTGGCTCCAGTCTGCAAATAACTCTTCCCCACTGCAACTCTTCTACAGACAGAACAAACCAGAAGCTCTTGCCTCAGGATCCTGCTCTGTAGGAGAAAGAGTTCAAAATCTGGCAATAATTAAACTTTTTTTTTTTAGAGCTGCTAATCTGTAAAATGTAGGGAGATGGCTAACAGTCTTTCCTGCCCTCAGACTGCCTCCACCTCTAGGGCATTCAAACAGCAGATGGTATGTTTAAAGACCACAGGTTATCCCTTTGTGTAGGAGGGGCAGGGCATGCTTGTCAGATCCACACCTCCAGAAAGGGCAACATTTCTCCTTTTAGAAACAACATGGTGCTGTCACTTTTTAATTATGGTTGTTGTTTTTTTTATTATTTCGTTTGATGAGACTGGGAAGTGAAAGTATTCTGAGAATTTAAAAAAAAAAAAAAAAAAAAAAAAGAAATATGAAATTTCTTTTTACCTGTCAGCAGATGGTTGGAAATTTACCATAAGCAAGGTTAGAAAATGATTTGTTACTAATATGCCTGTCAAGGGCAACGTCTGGAGTTTGGTTTTATATTTATGTTTGTAAGAAAATTACAATATAAATATAAATGAGTTGCATCAGGTATTTAAACTAGACTGGACAGGGCGCTAGAAAATATATGTCAGGAATATTTCCCACACCAGCAGGAAGATGAACTAGGTGACCTAGCATGTCTTTTCCACCGCAGACTTCTACCATTTCTGCATTAACCGAGGATGATTGATACCAAATATCCCTTTATGCTACTACCCCTTTTCATTTTGCTGCATATTTGTATGCTTTCTGGGGGAGTTGATATTTTAGGAGAACAGCTATGGGGAAGTACTAAAGGGGATTCTTCATCCCGATGGCTGAGAACTGAGGAAGGTCACACAATAGCTTGTGTAGCCATAGCAGCTTTGTTGTCATGGCATGAGAATCCTTTGGCAGTTCTTCTACTTTTACAAAGGAGCAGTCATCTAACATTGTGATGTGTTTAATGTAAAGCCTGCTTTTTTGACATGGTTATCACAAGCTATTTTGTGTCCAGACATTTACACAGACCTTGTGTTATCCGTGATTTATCCCCAATCTGTGTTCCTCAATTGTGCTTAAACATGGTTATAGTTGTAGTAAATCATATGTTGAAACACACAACTAGAAGGAAGGAACTATATAGTTATCACTAGCACTGGAACATTAAACAATAATACTCCACTGAGCACCAGCATCATCAACAAGTTTCCATCAGCCTGGTCCTGCACTCCTAACACAGGTTTTTCCCCTTTCCCTTCATCTCCATCTTCCATTTGGAACTCTTTCAACAGCCACTTAAGGATCACATTATAGGGTCTCTGAAGTCTGAGAATTATAACCAGCTCAAATTTAAAAAAAAAAACAAACCAAACCAGTCAACCAAAAAAAAAGTCAAAGTCTCAACATACACTTTGGAAGAATTCAATGAATTTTGCCAGGAAATTACACAGGTTGTCTTTCAAACGGAGAAAACATAGTGACAAAGTCTATATGAACATTATATTAAAAACTAAGAATAATCCAGAAACTGGTGGAAGGCATTTCAGGAAACAAGGACTGTCTTCTGAAAGAAAATGTAGACTAATCAGGAGAAAACTGAGAAATTTCAGAGATTCCTAGGTATGCTCTAATCATGTGTGACTTAAATTTTGATAAATGTACTCTGTGTGCATAAAACATCTCTTGAATGACAGAAAAGCAGAAGAAATAAAGTGATTGAAGTTTTTTGTTTTCCTTTTTTTTTTGGTGATGAGCCAGTGTGAGAGCTTACTGTGAGCATATGGAGATAGCATATTTGCAAGTCCATCTCTGGAGGATTGCAAAAGGCCCTTAGCTTGTGAAAAACAGCAATGTTATTTTTTTTAACGTTCCCTATATTTAGAGATTAAATCGCTCACTGCACAAACCCATTTGGAACAGGCGAGAAGGTGAAAAGGATAATCAGTACAGTCACTGGTCCGTGTTTCCTAAACGCTTTTGAAAACATTACTGTGTGCAGGCATAAAATTAGCGGCAGGACCTTAAAAAGGCTGGCATTTAGCATGACTTTTTGGAAAGTGACACCCTCATTTTTTTCTTGTAGGATATCATTAAATTTCAATCGCCCTATGGCAGTGCCTTTCCATTAATAACCAATTCACTGTGTCACTTTGGCTCTCCTTTGAAATAATGAGCCTTTGCTTCGCTTTAATAAATTTAAACATATTCTCAAGGCCAGGGAAGATAGGAAACCGCAGATGGGCTGAGAAAAACACGATTCATAAATCCTTAACTGCCTGAGATCGTTGAGAGCAAAACAAAGTAACACTCGTAAAATATTAAACAATCCCAGCTGTATGAGTGAAGCTTCATTAACAAAAATGGACTATTTACTGCCTTCAACAGAGCCTGTGGGTGGAAAGATTCAGAGAAATCTTCTTTAGAAAAACACTGTCATCCTCATTTTGATTCTTTAAGCAACTGATGGTATGGTAGATACTTATTTTGCATGGCCATATGCAGAAACATTTTAGCAGAAAATTAATGATACTCTGATTGCATTAAATACCACAAATCATGCTTCATCATATAAGCAGGAGTGAAAGAAAGCAGAGAAATTTAGCAAATATTTTATCCTTGAATAATTCACATGCCAATAGAAGTAAAACATGACAAACTTTATTTAAATCATAAGGAACTTCTCTAGCACTCTAAAGTAAACACAGCAATATGAGTAACAGCAAAGAAATCAAGCAACGCCATTGCTTCTGCTAGGAAGGTTCGGCAATTTATTCTGGGACATCATACTTCTTGCTTTAACCTTTATTAACATGAAGCTGATTTTTTTTATATACCTATCTAGTATAAAAGGAGAAAAGCCTTATTTTCAGACTTTCAAGTCTGCCATTTATTAAATTCCACCAGAGTTCTGATCAGATAAAGAAGGTAGGCTCTGACACATACTTTGGTTTTAAGTACACAAAGCTGGACCCTCAGATTCATGAAGCTGATTGTGCGCTGCCCAAGTAACATACACAAACCCCCACTGAATTAACTGAAGAAGCTGTGAAGACAGCTCTTGCCCCCCAGGTCTGGCTCCCATTCCATCAGTTCTTTGCTCTACCTCTGTGTCGCTCCTGCCACCTCCCCTTCCTCACCAGCTCTGAGGCACTGGGGAGCTTCTTTCCAGTAGCACAAGATAGAACTTCTACATGTACCCCCAAGAACAGCAGCCCAAAATGTTGCTAAATCCATTTTCGAGCTTTGTTAAAACTTAAATTAAAGCTAACAAGGTTTATTTATTAATACAAATTTGGGAGATCAGGAAAACAGCCATAAGGATAGCACAGAATTTTTGAAGTGTCTACAGCAAGAATAACCTTTCATGGTATCATGGAGGGGATTTTTTAAGCCAAGAATTGCACACAAGTTTAAAGAAGACTAGAGATCAGTGTCAGTTTACTAAATGCTAAGAACCTGGAAGCTCTATCTCTAAAGACAAGCTGACAATTGAGTGGACAGAACGTCAATATTTCAAACATTTCAAGGGTAAAAATATTGTTTTTTTACAATCTGTGTCATATTTAATGCAAGAAAAGAATTTAGATTTTTGTTTCTTCTGCTGGCTGTCAGCTTTTTTTTTTTTCCCTTTTATCCCAGGGAAGAGCATAATTAGAGTATTTAACACAAATACATGGTGCATTTTTTTTTTCCCCTAAGGAACAATAGTTTCAGACTAAATGCAAATATGAACATAATAATTTTTATATTTTAGTTTATGAACACTTTTTAAAAAAAACAAACCTCCAACATTCAGTTTATTTATTTCAAGATGTTTCTCTTATCTGTGAGAACCATTATCCTTTTTTAACACTCGAGGGGGCATTTTGACCCCTGCAGTGGCATTTCTCTTTCCTGTTTGAAAGCCTGGGAATGCACTTAGCCCTCATGGCTCCCACTATCTTCAGTGGAAACCCTGAGTACTGCGCAGGAGTTATCACCCTATAATCATTAGAGCAGTCATTTCTGTGCTTAGTAGACCTTCACTGTAGCTGATTTGTATAATCAGGGTTAATCTATTCTGATTGCAAACATCCATACCGTAAAGTTTGAATGAATTCACACCAATGCTCACTCAGCTCAGGATGCCATCAAGACTTCCACAGAAATACGCTGTGAGATTTTTGTTCGATTTTAGGGGTAACTTGATCCAGCATAAGTAAAGCTGCTGTCCCCTTCCTTCAAATTTGGGAAGAACTTATTTGTTCTGTGAGCTATGAGAAGGAATGGGTTACAAAAAGCAGTGGTAAAGCACTAAAGCCTTAGCAGCAGTGGTGAATCAGTAGCTCTAACACTGAGGTTACCTGTCTGCATGAAAGCAGCAATTAGGCTTTCAACAATAGCAACCTCAGACAGACTCAGAAAACAAAACTCTATTTGCCCCAAAGATCTTAAGTGTGGATAGGAGAAGGGCTTTAGGTGACATGTTGTTTAATCCAGTCCAGAAGAGAAAGCATTTATTCTTTTCTCTCTACATCAGGATTTGCTACTACTAGTGGTTTCTGCTTTCAGAAAAGAAAAAAAAAATTAAAAATCTAACCCTACTGGAACAATTAGGAATAGTGTGAACCCCCCCAAATTTCACAGTCACTTGAAAATTAAAGAGTAAATGTAAGACAGTCAGAAATTAATTTTTCTTTCAACTAATGAAACAAATAGAAGTTTTCCTTTAAGCACATATGAAAAAACGAAATATATGAACATAACTTTTATAATGCCCCATTTCCCCTACAGGGTTTTTTTTCTGTTATTGTAGAATTACTACGGACTGAATGCTTCCCAATTAACAGTCTTGCAAACTAATATACAGAGTGGCAGGGAATACTTCCACAGATTTTTCCTTCTGATGTGCTAGTCATGCAGGTGCCTTTTCCCAAAGGATAATTTGGGGTCTGTCCTATCCATGTAAGTTTCCCTATCAAGAGTGTCTATCCGAATAACTTACTGGAGTATTTCTGATGTAGATACCCATCTACTCATTACTAAACTAAGCTCACTAACTTAATTTCTCAAAAACAACCAAAGAGCCTAAGGTTAATGACTTTTGGCCACTATCAGTTTGCAGTAGGTTTGGACTGGCCACCTAGAAGTGAAAAAAAACCCACCAAAAACAAGTCCTCTATGCTCCATTACCAGTGCTTTGAACCATCCAGTCACATGGATTTTGATGTTTTGAGAGAGTGAAAAGAATGCAGATTGGCATGAGAATACCACATTAATTCAGCAGTTAAATGGTTCTTTGAGAAGATTCACTGACAGAAAAAAGCAAAGCTGTCTTTCTAAGTCCTCATCCTCTTTGGGCCTATACACATTTTCTGTGAAAAGTTGATTCTTTTCCTTCTTCCCTTTTTTTTTTTTTTTTTTCAAACAGCCTTTTATCATCTAACATGTGAAACAATTGTAATGTGAGGCATGTGAGCAGAGAGCCTTTGCCACTGGGCCCTCATAAATCTTGCCAGTTCCCAGTGAACAACACCAAATATTTGCAGCTGAGGAACATTTGGTCTGGCTTAAATTAACATATCTCAGCAGTCAGAAGTCATTAAGCTTTGCCAGTGATTTGAAACCATTTTTCCATTTCAAAAGCGACACTGGCTGTTACTTATTTTTCTGGATGAAGAAGGTGGTAAGGAACAAAAGCAATGAAATGAAAATGGGAGATACTAATGAAAAAAAAATGATAAAAGGGCTTTGAACTGCCTTTGGTAAATTTGTTATTAAGACTCCTTTTAAATAGCAGAGCACTTATGTGTAAGATCAAATAATAATTCAAGATGATACACATTAATTTCAGTGGCAAATTATGTGATTTAAAGGCTGTGAAAATGTATACTTATTTTCTTCCTTAATCCCTTGTGAATATAGGCACTATCAATTTTTAAAGCTGATGAAAGCTTTAAATGAAAAACAATAATCCAACCTTTTTCAATTAAAGGCTGGAAGTAGATTAAGTACTGGAGTAAAGAAATGTGCTGTTGTGCTTTTCAAAGATCACTTCTGATATGGTCTGTTCAGATGTGAAGGGCTGGAAAAACACCTCAGATCTGAAAATAACATGGTCCAAAAAAATTACAAGCAGACAGAAAAATAATTGGTTTTAATGCAGGTAAAATGGGAGTTTAGATTTTTCAGACTTGTTATTTCTGTATTATTTACATGACACATAACTCCTGTTCAGTTGGTAAATAAGTCATCATCTGAAAGATGATTCATGAGAGCCACCCAAGGCCTGACTTGTCAGAAAAAAAAGCCCAAACACTTTCCCACATTTATGCTTACTAGTCTAAAATTACACAACTCTGTCAGAAATCATGTCAAAAATGTTTCATTACAAACTCTGAAAACTGTTTGCCAATTTATAACAAGACAAATATTGCAAGAGGTTTTGATATGTACACTGATTTTGATATGTACACTGATTGCAATGCAGTTATGATTTCTGACATATGTGAACAGCTAAACTAAATGTACTTATTCAAATTAATGGTAATTATAATTTTTCAGCCTCCAGTTAGTTTTATTGATAAAGTTTTAATAGACTTGAATGCTTAAGGCTCATGTTACTTTGAGAAGATATTGACTTACACTCAAAAGCATTCAAGTTTATGAAGCACTACTAAAGACAACCCTTCCATTTGAGAGCTTTCTGAGATTTTCAAACTTTTTAAACACTCTGCAGCTTTAGTAAAATCAGCTGTGTGTAAAAACTTGATATTCTATTAACCAAACCTAAAAGACTAAGGGCTCTAAAAAGCTATTTACTGCTAACTAGGTATAAAAGGTTGCCAGGATAGCTATATAACCAACTAATTTTCTAGGTGGACATTTCTTTAGGGGATTCTATTTTAAAAATAATAAGTAATGGTAATAGAAAAGTCTTGTACAAAAAGCTTTTCAAAATAGAAATGGTCTGCATTACCAGTGCTATGTAAAAGGAATTCTATGATTCCCACAATTGAACAAAGAGCAAAGCATACAGATCCCCAAGTAAGAGAAATAAGACCAGAATGTTTGGAAATATGGAAATAATGTATTCTCAGATTAGTGGTTGTATTTTTCTTCTCTCATAAGATCACAATAAAATGAAGCAAGCATCTCATTTATTCACTGCTTCTCTTCGGGTCATGTTATAGCTGAAAAACAGCAGATGAAAATCTTTACTGTGTTTTCTTCCATTAATTACTGATAACATTTCCTCACCATTTTACAGGATCATAGGGTACTTGAAGGAACTCAGGGGTTGGAAGGAACCTCTGAAGACCACCTAGCCAAGCCCAACTCATGACCAGTTGGGTTTTAAATAGCTCCTTGGAGAGTCTCCACTACCTTACTTCAACACCCTCAGAGTTAAAAAGTCTTCTTGTATGTTCCGATGTACTTTCCTGTATTTCAATTTCTGTCCATGTCCTCCTGTCCTTTCAATATTCTGTTTCTCTAGCCATTCCACTATCCTCTGTCTATAGTCTAATTCAGCAATAAACCATGTCATCCTGAAGAAACAGAGCAGGTCTGCAAAGCTCCCTCACATCACACAAGATTACCCACTATGCAGAGGCCTATTTTTGTAGCCACAAGTCATAAAACATTTTTCAAAACCTACAAGCTAATTTCACGGGGGAAACTAAATGGGACAATACCTTAGAAGATCAGGTTTGAAGGCATATACCGGCTTGCAGAAGTCTGTTTCGTGCTCCACCCACTTTTTATGTAACCCTGAATGTTTAGACTGAACTGAACTGATACAGATGCTGCTTCAATGCTAGTTTGAAAGGTGGGGAGTCTGAAGGAGCACCGTATCACATCACATCCTTACATCAAGGTAAGAAAGAGAACAACAGAAGCATGCAGCCAATCTAGAAGTCAAGTAATCAGATGCGTAGATATTTTGCCAAAATATGGCTGCTTCCCAAGACGTGTTTTTCCAAGATCTCCAAACCTGTCATCATAAGTCTTTGGTAAGACAGAACTGTTGTGTGGGTGCTGAGCATCTTCCTCTAAATTTAATCCTAGTTTTCAATAACTATTTACTTCAGAACTCTTTTCTTTTAATCTCTTTTTCCCTAGCAGAAGGAAAAAAAGTAAGAAGAAGAAATTGGATAGAAATTAAAGGAAAACCAAGGGTACTCTGTTCTGGATTGAGGAAACTGTGAAATCAATGAGAACAGAATCAGTCCTACTATTCACTAGAGAGTATTTCTCAAGCAGCAGAATCCACTGTCTGGTTAGGTATGGGCTACAAACTGGCTGTAGTAGTCAGGGGTTGTCCTGCAAAGGGCTCTCTAATTGCTTAAGATGAGTATTTTTCCCTCTCCCATGTCATATGGTGAGGTCAGGCTTTCAGGATGTTCACTTTCACAGCTTACTGAGCAATAGTATTCTGGATGCTGCATTTCATATAAAACCTATGCATGTTTGAGTCAATGCATGTAGCACGATTAGATTTGGGTTATTTAACTACATTTCTTAAACTCTAAACATGTCTAACCACTGTTGTACTAGTGTACAACACAGATCCTCCTTCAGCAAGATTCAGACATATTTATATTTCTGGAGCTGGAATAAATATCAAGCACAGAAGATACTCCTTGAGCCCTGTAGCTACAAAAAGTATTTCATGTGATTTATTATAGCATAAGAATGTAATGATGAAAATAAGTTGAGAAGTAGAGGATATGACTTCTTTTATTCCTTTGGAGACATCATAGCTATAACTTACAGGAAGACCAGTCTGGAGGGAACTTGTGTGACTCTGTTATCAGCTGTGGGGTAAATAAAATAATACTCTGTTTAATAGACCTGACAACAGCTATTGAATTCACATCATGAGATAAAGGCTACTTTTTTAAAATGAGCTCACCAAAACTGAAATTGGAATTAGTTAATAACTAAAATATTCAAGTTTGAAAGAGTATATATGGAATTCATACAACTCCTAGTTCTCATTTTATATTTAGTGTTGTGTAGAGGGCTTTGCCCATTTTATCAGAGAATTAAACAATACTGTTGAATTGCGGGGTGGTTTTTTTTGTGTTTTTTGTTGTTGTTGTTGTTGGTTTTTTTTGTTGTTTTTTTTTTTTTTTTTAATTCTCCTTCCCAAAATGACAGCAATGGTTAAGTTCAGACCTTAAAAAATTGATACTGGCTAAACAACAGACCAATCACCAACTGAACTTTAACTTTTGCAATATTATCAGAATTAAACAATTTTAGATGTTCATGGGTATAGATAATGCTTACAGAGTTCAGACTTTTAAAACGCACTAAAATGAATGTTATTCTTAAAGGAATTAAAGCACTGCACAATAGCATTCAAATTCAAGTAAAGATTGCAGTTTAAAAATTCCTTATGGAAGTACATGAGCAAACAACCCTCTTAAACAGTCCCCTTCATGTTCTTGGATGTCAGTTATTTATAAAAGTTTCTTTGCCACTCAAACAATTTTATGTCAACAGGAAATGAGTCAGACAATCTTTAATAAACACATAAAGAAGTGCTCTAGAGATAGTTGTTTAATTATGAAAAGCAACTCATTGAAGCATAAAAAGAAAATGCTGGAATGTAGATTTGGGGAAAAAGGTCTTGGAAAGCAGGTATGAATATATCTTTTTTCGTCTGTCCTGGTAATATAGTAGCTGCCTATATTTTTTAACTGACATTTAATGTCTTTAGTCATTATTATATTTATGGATCCTTATTTGTATTATTAAATGAGTTTAGTATTAATAGTGATCAAGGTTTCATTTTCCTGTGCGAAGAAGGGAGTATAGATTTAAGGAAAATCTATGCAGAGAAAACCATTCACAAAGTTATTTTTCCACTTGTGTTAGCTTCAACTACAGCTGAAATTATAGCATGTATCGAGGTGCATGATAGAATATACTTTCTCTTCTGTGTACACTGTAGTGAGCAGAAAAGTACGTGATGGAAGTAGATGCTATTAAATAGACCTGCAATTTTTCTTTGAAATTCTGTTTTGATAATTCTGCTTCCAGAAAAAAAAAAAAGCTGGGATCAAACCTAGCACTCCCTGTTCTACAGTTCCACTAATAAGTCATTCTCCTACATTTCTAACAACTACATTAGAGTGGCTGCATTTCTTTCACAAGTATGAGCTATAAACTAAGTGGAAAAGAAAAAAAAACACACCCTGACTAAAGACAACTAAGAAGCTGTTCATGTGTTATGTAAAAACATCTACAGAAAGAGTTCTTTAAATAATTATTCGTGACTTAAGATTTTTTTCTCAGATAGATTTAACAGGTCTTTTTAACCTGTTAAAACCTGTTTTTAACCTGTTAACTTTTTAACAGGTCTTTATCACTGTACCTTTGATTAGTACAAGATTAATACAAAATACTTCTGGTATTTTAGTATTTTTAAGATTAAGAAAAAAATTGGTACAGGTTTCTTTTAACTGAAAATAGAAGTATTCTTTTAATATACCAGAGAAGCCATTTGTGGAAAGATAGTAGACAAACCTCTACTCTAGTGAACATTTTGTACTACAAAATTCTGTATTAAAATGGTTAACATATATTTTTCCCTCCATTTTTTTCCAGAACAGCTCTAATTTAGATATGGGAATTTTTCAAACTTAAATCAACAGCAGAAGAACTTGATTGAGGATGTATTGAATTGTATCCAGTGTTAAGTCAGGTAGTCCCTACATCTCATATTTCTAATTAAATATTCACGCAGCACTTAAAAATACTGTAATATAATATTAACAATTTAATAATTAAAATCTTATTTTTTCAAAGTGACTTCATGGCCAGTGTTTACATTATTTCTCTATCTGAATACTGAAAGTGAAAAAGCGATATAGGGTATTTTTTATCAATCTTATATATTTTAATCGGCCCACACACATACATACACACTCTTACACACACATACACACTCACACATACAAAAAGGTTGGCCAGGAAATTAGACATCTTATCTGTGAGCTTGCTAAATAAGGACCAATAACCTAGGTCTGCAGTAGTCTGTGTGATAACTGCTCTTACAAAATGAAATTTTGACTTTTTCACAGCTTAGCTACAAGTAGACACTATCAGTAAAAATGCATTTCTGTGCAATATGATGGGAAGTAAAAGATTTCAACATCTGACAGGAGAAAATGAACAACTGATAAACAATCTTTGAAATGTTCTCTCACTGCAAGGCATGCTTTTGATGATGATTTACATTTTTATTATTGTTGACTCTCAGGATGGGGCTGATGGTTGGCTAAACATACAATAACTGAAAGAACAAACCACATAAAATGCAAACCAAATCAAAAGAACACCATGACTGGCATCATCTGCTTTAAAAGCTTTTGCTCATTTTTATCTTCATTTAAGTATTCAGTAAACGTAACAGGAACTCAGCACATTGTGAAAAATGGCAAAAAAAAATTATCATAACTTTCTGATTCCAACATGGTAAATATTCCAATTCTTCTTCCACTTTTCTCCTCCCACTCAAGAATTTAATTCTAATTCCCAATCCAAAGCACAATGAAAGAACTCATACTAACAAGGCTCCTGCAGAGTCAACATTCAATGCTACACACTAATCTGGCATTGTAGCTGTGGGGAAAAACAGTGTACAACTTAGGAAAGAGGATCATGCTGAAATATCAATTTTCAAAAAAAAACTGCTATTGAAAAAGTGTGTAACTTTGAACTCATCAAAATGTTTTCATTTCTGCACTGAAGGATAATGAAAGAAACAGAGGCAAAATTGTTTGTTAATTCAGTTAATGTGTTCAGCTGAGTAAATAAATTGGAAGAAACAAAAGCATAAACAATGATTTGATTTTGTGTTGCTGTTTTGAAAACAGTTCTTGAAAGGTTTGGTGGTTTCTTTACAATCAATTTTTCATTTTAATTAATTAAGATAGTTATGATTTTTAAAGCAATGTTTTAAAAATGCATGCTTTTAAGATTAAAAAAATAATCAAAATCATTTTAGGTTAACCCAATGTTAATTTGACTAAATCCTCATTCCCTCTGTAAATTCCAATTAAAATTTTACATAATTGTTTCCTACCTGTTACTACTTAGTGCACAAATTAAACTGAAAATTTTATTAGCCACCCAGATTTATCTTTTAAATTGAATAAAGTAAATTTAATAAAACTGGTTATAAATGAACACACACTCATATTCGTTTGTTAAGATTTTAATTATAAAAACTTAATGTTAAATAATCCAAAACAGAAAAGGATTAAAAAAACCCCCAAACCCCCAAAAAGTTGTATCAGAATTCTGTGATGTTATAATCACTCTGGAAATGCCTAGGACAAACCCAAAGAATGCCTCTTTTATTTTTAGGCATCTGCAATTAAATACTGCTCATCATTCTTTCGCGTTTTGTCTATAAATTTCATTCTTAGTCACACCTATTTATACTCATTAAATATATGAGATCAAGTTGCATCTTCTTATTTACAATGTTACATCATTTTAATCAGTGCTAAGAAGCACTGGCATGTTATTCAGCTCCTAGAAGCAAGGACAGTGCTGCTAGAGTTTATCATATAAGCAATTGGGATGATGGTCTAATACAGACTTGTACCATAATTCCATGGGAAAGGGAAAAATGGAGTAGTGGAAGTGGAAAGAAAAAAATTAGGTAGTCTCAGTTTTACAACTATGACACTGTAGATTATAGCTTTCCAATAATTTTGAGATGTACAGATTTTATAGGCCAATTAGAAAATATTTCTTATTTTTATGTCCATTGGATAAAGTAGAAGTAATTTATTGATCTTTACAAATAAATTTAAACACAATTATTGTTCAAAATGAATATTGACTTCAAGCAACAGAATTATTTCTATTTGTTGTTTTTTTATAATAAGTTATTAATATGTTACCTTGAGTCTTTCACCTCAGAAGTCACAATAGTTAAACTGTGTGTCTAACAGAACAACAGGAAAGGGTTCTGTGCCACATTTCTACTGAAAATGTCAGAACATAAGTTCAGAACTGATTTCTCTTTAGAAACAGGTAACCAAGGAACTCAATTATTCAGTTTCTATGCTAATGTTCCTTTATTTTTCATACACCCCCTCCCAGCCAATAGCTGAAAATCTGACTGACAATTTGCAGAAATGCATCAAGTGCAGCCTGGGGATAAAAACAGGCTAAGGACTCGCCAAAGATAAAGTGTGAAAACACAAATTCCACTTTTTAGCTTCAAGGCCAGGCTGAATAGGGCACTGAGCAATGTGGTCTATGAAAGGTGTTCCGGCCCACAGCAGGGCAGGAGGAACTAGGTATCTTTAAGGTCTCTTCTAACCCAAGCCACTCTATAATTCTATGATTCTGTGATTCTATTTTTAGTCTAAGTTTGGGTGGCAAAGCTATTGACTGGCTTCAGCAACTGTTTTCTAATGGGTAATAATTGGGTAGAAGAGAATATCTGCTGTGCTAATGTGCAAGTATAATGAGGCAGGACTCTTAAGGTGAAATGAATGAACAAGCTCTAGTCAAATGTTTTGCAATGAATCCACTGAAAGTCTGGTAAATGTACAACAATACATGGTTAGAAAACTTCTATTTGAAAGAAATCAAATGACTCGAAATCAGAAGTTGTATAAAAAAAAGGAGTCTGCAGATCTGCAATATGGGTGTTAAATATTTTTTATATTATATGAAAGCAAGCAAAGTCAGGACTGCAAGGTAAAGGTGACAGAATCATAGATATCATTTTGCTGTAAATAAAATGTTCTGTTAATAAAGTCAAGGCTCAGTATCCTTTCCTGAAACAAATATTATTCCCTTGTGTTTGGATGTTGTAAACAAAAGGGCTGCAATTTGATCTCTGACCATGCTGCGAAGTAAGATTTTCTTGTGCCCACATTATTTAGTGCTAGTACTTTCTAGAGCAGATGTGTTGTGGAGGGAGCTAATTGTAGCAGTCAAAACACAGCCAGGCTAAAAGCTAACAATTAAGCAGTCTGGACAATCAAGGATTCAGTGCTTAAGCTCACTCCCTAGATCTCTTTTATTTAGCAGAATTTATGGCCTGTTACATTGAGGCTTTGCTATGTAACAAAGGAGAAACGTGCCTTGAGAATGCAGCTAAGAAGTCATTGAAGTTGTATTTTTATGAGTTCATACAATGGAAAATGGACATGCTTTCACTCTCCCACAAATCAGACTGTGGCAAACTGAACATACGTAGGTGTTTTGTCTGAACTGCAAAGAATGCACGCGGATGAAAACATAAGTTTTCACTCAGAGAAAGTCTGTATTTCAGTACCTCTTTTTTGAACAAAGTTTAAAACCCCCTTTTTTTATTAATCACAGATAAAAAGGTGCCAGATGCAGATCCTCATGTCAGAAAAACTAGAAGGCAGACACCCTAGACACAGGAGAGAAAACACTGCATAATCTAAGTTCAATATTCAGATAGGGCTAAACTTACAGTGTAGAACTAAATATTTTCCTAAAAATTCTTAGCATAGAAGAGGTACGTGGGAGGCTGGCTTTAACCAGAACAACACTCTAAGATAACCTCTTGAAATAAGCCTTTGCTATACAAGTTTATTTTCTTTTTAAATTCCTCCATTTGAACAGTACTAAATCTTTGCTCTTGATATAAGTCATTGGTTGCAGGAAGTTTGACTCATGCTTGTTGAGAAAAAAAATTATCAACTACATTGGCCAGCTGAATTTCTAATTCCATATATGTGTCCTTAACATAACCCAAGATGTGACTGGTTAGATTTCATATGTGCTCACTTCCATAGGTATCTCCTACTAAGATGATCAATAATATATACCCTTCTATCACAAGGCATATCCTGTGAGCTCCTGCAGTGCATTCAGAACTTTTCTGTGCTCAGAGACATCCATTGCCCATTAGTTTAGTAGTAATTTTCTGAGTGTTGAACTGGTTAGAAATATGTTCAGTTGAAAAAAATGTGGGAAAAAATTAGTCCCATGTTATTTGCAAAATGACTTAGAATACAGTGCTCATTTTCTGGGGAAAAAAAAAAAACAAAGAGAGAGAAAGAAGGGAAAAAAGAAAGAAAAGAAGGAAGGAAGGAAGGAAGGAAGGAAGGAAGGAAGGAAGGAAGGAAGGAAGGAAGGAAGGAAGGAAGGAAGGAAGGAAGGAAGGAAGGAAGGAAGGAAGGAAGGAAGGAAGGAAGGAAGGAAGGAAAAGAGAAAGAAAAGAAAGAAAAAGGGACAGAAAGAAATGGAAAAGAAGTTCAAATATAATGCAGCTTTGGCAAAATAAATATCTACTTTTCCTAGGTTATGAAGAGCTGAAATGCTGCTACTGCTGGTGATAACTTTAACAATTGTTTGAGGCATTTTAGCTCTATCTGGAGGTCTCTAGTGGTGAGCCTTTTTTTCTGTGTACAACAAATACATTACATTGCCAATCTCCTTTTGTCTGACTGCCAAGGTCATGGTCAAGAAACAGACTGAGTTTTTCCACTTTGTTAATCTAGGGTGTTTGGAGTTTTTCAGGAAATGCAGGAAATTCTAGGTGCCTAGTAAAAAGCAAGTCATTTGTATAACAGTGGGCAACAGTATCAAGTGTTCTGCACCTGTTTTACACTCCAGGACTGTAATTTTTGCAAAGTAAACAGTAGATCTCAGGGTCAGATTACAAATTCTAGTAGGCTGTTTGCTAGATTGCCGCTTTGTTTAACCTTTACACTTTCATTTAGAAAGGAGAAAGTATCATTGTCACACCAAGAGGGCAGTTAAAGAGTTTTAATTAACTGTGGAGGTAATTAGACCTCCCAGTTTAACAATTATCAGACAATTCTTTTCTCCTCTAAATCCTTTAAAGTTGCCCAGTCCTTTATTAGAAATAAAATCCATTTTACAAATACTCTGTTAAAAAGAAAAATGGATAAAAGACTATACAGAAAGAAAAGCTGATTCCACTATGAAATTATCTATTTCCTTTTTTTGATTTAATAACAAGTCAAAATCTATCAGCTTCTCATCCACCATTCCCTGCCAAAGTCCAATTCTAATCCAATTGCTCCTTTTATTAACCTGCCCTCCCTTCAGTCTCCTGAGCCTCTGCTCTGTTTGGCCCATTGTTTTATTCACACATATGACAAAGGTGAAAGAAAAACCTCCCTCTCCTTCTTTCTAATAAAGTTTGCTGTTTACAACTGTAGTTTAAATAATTATTTGAAATCCTTGATCCAGCTCTCTCTCTCGCCCTGTGGAAGACAAGATCTCTTGTCATGAGGGACATTGCTTATCACTTGTGATTCTCAACTTCATTTTTCAAGATGTAGATATACTTCAAAAAGCAAGTAATAGCAATCTTATTCCCAGAGTCAATGAAGGAATCCTCAACATTGACTCTCCTGAATACAACACATAACTATGAATGTAGATACATTAATATATACGTGTAGCCCCTTTAAAAAAGTAAAATGCAAAGTAATACAGAACTGTGTTCAATGGTTCTTTTCTTTTGCTGGCATGAATCATTAGAGCTTCACCTGAGTTAAATGTACAACAGGTGTGAGCTCTGGGATTATCTCTAGTATCATTCTGCCAAAACCTAGTTCCCATATACCTATATTCCAATACACAGCCTCTTCTGAACACAGTTCCTGCTATGCTGGTGGTTCATTTGTATGCATATAAAACTATGGTTTACTCTTAATGCCCTCCATGTGAAGCTCACAAATTTTAAGAAAATGATTAAGTAAATTTCTCACTAGTACAGAATTGGATGCGACAGATGAAGATGTGACTTGAACAGGTCACAAAAACACTGACAGAGGGGTGACAGTGACAGATTGGAAAGCTGAACCCCAGGTCTGTACATATAATGCGTGTTTCTTTCCTCAAAAAAAATTTTGTAACATTGACATATTCCAAAATCACAGAATTTTAAATAAAAATATGAGAATTCAGCTTGTTGGTGACAAACAAATTAACATTTTAATTGGAAGTTGATAGGATAACCAAAAATAGGAAAAATTTAAAGAAAAGCAGGAGGAATCTATAAAACATAAAGAGCTGAATGGGCTTAAATGGTGACAGGATACAGCCAAGAACATAATTTGGCCAGGAGAAATTTTGGTTGACTTATTGTGTGAAGTAAAAATGAAAACACAATACCAACATCCAACATCAGCTTAGGAGTCGGAGGTGCTGTCATAAACCTCTTGAGATTTGTTCTCATTATTTTAACCACCCCCACCAAAACTATAGTGCAGTTCTAAGCCTTGTGAATCCCAGTTGCTTATCATTTGTTCTACACATAATAAATCCTTATTTGAAATATGCATCATATAATGGAGTAGTAAATATTTCCAATTAGCTTTAGTGTCACAGTCCTCAAAAACTGATGCATTTATGTTAATATAACAGCATACATGGAACATTTTATCATGCATTAGAGATTTTAATCAGGTAATCTGCACAGCATCTGGAAACCTAAGCAGAGGCAAAGTCTGCTATAACAAAGGCACTGTAACAGTTCACCTTCAGTGAAGAACAATAATGCATTATTAAATTCACTTTCCTGCTCAGTGGTTACACTTAGCTGACCACAGCAAATTTGCTCTCTGCCTGGTCTTCACAAGTTGGCAGAAAAATAGATTCTGTCACATTTAACGGGTTCTGAAAATGACAGGATGCCTCTCTTGGTTTAACTATAAACCATAATCTTTCAGAAGTAAATATAATTACAAATGCCTTTTGTCACGTAGTTCTTAGGAAGGATATTATATGTGGGTTATTAGAGTAGTAGATCTCACTATGTACTTGAATATCATTAGAAGCCAGAATTGATATTGCACTACAGCAACTTCAAAAAAGAATCCGATTTCTATTTTTCTTTGATCCTAAATGACATCATAATTCTTAGAAAACAAAGATACAGGCATCAAATTCCTTGAGTATGGTCAAACTGTTATCAAGAGATATTACTACTTAAATGAACATCAAAGAAAAACCTATGTTACCTTTTGTCCAAAATACTCTTTTAATCTTATTCTGCATCTAATTAGAAATTTGTTTTGTTTTATATACATTTGATTGAAGGAAGCTTTAAGAAAACTGCCTTAGACTCAGGATTCAGTGATAAAGAATTATTGATTAGGAATTTAATTAGCAAAAGTCAGCTTAGTTATACACAACAGAACCCAATCCCTTTAGGTTTCCAAGGAATTTTATCAAGCTGCAACCATGATAACAATCTGCTCCATATGATGATATTAACTTTCAGGTAGAGGTCTTCAAAAAACACTGTATACCACTTAAATCTTGGTGAAGTGCAATTTAGGTCCCAGTTAAGATGTCTTAAAGATTTTTTATTAGGTTTGTGTAGGTAACTAGTTTAGCAATTACAAGACACTTTTTTTTTCTTGTAAGCCCTTTAGTTCAGCAGTTTTCTTAGAAATAGCTCTAAAGTGGGAAGTTTGAAGACCCACTAAAAGACAGGCTTGGGTTCTGGAATATCTCTGTGGCTTTTTATTACTTCTTTAGACACAAAAAAAAAAGTTTAAGTAACTCCTCAGAAGGAACATAGGTTTTACAATGAGACTGTACTCAAAACTCAAACTCACTTAACACAGTCATTGTTCAGCAAAGTGGAATTGCCACCTGATGCTAGGTAGTCTGTCTTTAACATTAGGTGCCTTGACTGAAAATCCTGTAAATTGAAAAAATATGTAAAAGGTATAAAAGATTTGGATCTTAACTCCACCCTTTTTGTGAATAGCAGCACCACACTTCAGGCAGGAATGCAACTGAAGCTTTCCTGGCCACTGAATAAATATTTCTGGGAGTCCTGATCACTCTCTAGAAGAAAAATACTTATGCTCGTCTTTTAAATGATTAAACAGAAGTTCACAGAACCATAGAATGGTTGTGAGAGATCCTTAAAGATCCTGTAGTTCCAACCCCTGCCAAGGGGAGGAACACCTTTCACTAGACCAGGTTTCTCAAAGACCCATCCAACCTAGCCTTGAATACTTCCAGGAATGAGGCATCCACAACTTCTCTGGATAACCTCTTCCAGTGTCTCACCATCCTCATAATAAGAAATTTCTTCCTTATGGCAAATTTAAACCTCTTTAAAACCACTCTTCCTGTCTTGTAGGTACAGCTCTTGGTGAAAAGTCTCTCTCTGTTTTTCTTTTAATCTCTGTATAAGCACTGAAAGGCCACAATAAAGTGTCCTTGGAAACACTGCTTATCCAGGCTGAAAAACTTTATGATAAAACCCACTCCCTGATTGGTTTTCTATCAAGAACAAAGCAATATCAAATGAACATGAACCTACTGCTTGCTTATCTGGGCACCCTGCAAAGCATCTGGAGTCTTAAATTCAAACCACTGTTTATTACCTATTGACACCAAAATATTCAGTACCCCAGGGACTGGACTTCAATCCTTCCAAAATGATGGACTAAGCACCATGTTACAGCCACAGCCACTCTCACGGCCATTTACACAGCTATACAAAGAGAGTGAAGGATTAAGACTGCCCACACTACTTGCTTCTTAAACTCAGTATTTTCCTTTATTTTGAGCTACTCTAACACTCTCCATGACAGACATTCCCAAGTGCTTGCCCAAAGTATTTTCAAATATTGCAGTTTGCACACTCTTGAATAAAACATCCCACTGGTTTGAATAGGAGAGCAGTTGGGCAATCTGTCCAATGACTGCAGATGCTTGCAGGATTAAAAACTATGCCTATTGTGGGGAAAAAAAAAAAAAAAAGTCTTGCCTAGATCTTGGAAATCCTCCCAAAATCAGAAGGGACTTATTGCAGGGACTCTAGCATTCATCCACTGTTTAGGATCTCCAGCACCTGCAGCAACATCTAGATAATCCCATACTTTACCTACCTAGCCTTCTATACGGGTAAAAGGGTCATGAGAGTTTGAATTTTTGCTGGAAAATTTAGTTTTAGGACTTGTTCTCTGTACATCTGTTGGAAAAACATCAGGAATGCTAATATCATGCCCTAGTACATCTAGCTTCTAAAAATTATAGACTCCTAAAGAAGGATTCCTAAGCCCTTTTATAGTTCACCTTAACTATACAACTAAAGAACAATTAATTTTTTTCATCATAAACATGTGCAGAACCCCTCAAAGGAAAATTTCTAAGTACCAGCAAGTAGTGATCAGCAAATGTATTTTAAAACACAAGAGCAGTAGCCGAGACAACCTAAACGAAAGTAAGGGGTAGCAACTCATTAAACAGGGCTAACTCAATTGTGGGTGATCATTTGACCATATCCCAGATTTAATTATATTAACTTTATTATCTGGTTTTGAATTATATTGATCACAGATGGAATATAGTTTCTGAGATAGGTGCTGTCTCATCAAATTGTAGTCTCTTCCTGCCTTAAAGAAGCAATCCCAGCTGCCTTGCTCAACTATTGGAATTCCTGGACAATCAAAGCAGAGAGGTCAGCACCTCTGAAAACCTGGTCAGGCAGAGCTACTTTGCCTTGTTTAGGCACCTTCCTTTCTCAAATGCCTGTACAGGCTCCTAAGTGCTCCCAAAGGACAGAACCATCTGCCTAAGAGACGAGTTTCTCATTTGTTTGCTTTCCATGTACAGAGAATCGGTCACAAATGTTGGGCACCTTTATTCACCTGGCTCCCATCTGATAGCAGATGACTAGCAGCAATGACTGTGGTGACAAGGACCCCCTCTTCCATGGGATTCCAGCATCTAGAAAACTGTCCTCCTCCTCAAGCCATAAGCTTC
>NC_091013.1:52577562-52642562 GCF_041296385.1 Aphelocoma coerulescens | reverse complement strand
GTTCCATTTGTATTTCAATGTCTAGGCAGTAGATCAATGAAAGAAACTAACAAATCATATAAAGACTTCAGTTTTATTCTAAGTTTCGATGCATATTTCATCAGAGGCTGAAGTGGAAGAAAGACAATAAATCACATTTTTAGTTCCTGATTCCTTTTTGCACTTTGTAGCGTGTGGTATTTCCTCCTGGATAGAAAAAGTGCAGATCAAAATTCACATGGAACTGTGTATTATTTTTCTATTGCCTTGTGTTGCATTGAAGCTTAAAGATCTGCAAATAACCAAAATACTATTGTTTAATGGCATATTTAACATCTGCATTTGGGGTTCTTACATAATCATCACTACAAGGCACGGGAAAAGATGAAAAATGTTTTATAACCCCATAGTAGGTAATGACTTGAGACAACAGGACTTTGATTGCAAAATGAAAGCTCAGCCTCCTATCAAGTGATTAATTGGGAAGTTCTAAGGCCTCTAGATATATAAATAGTTTTCTCTTTCTCTGCACTAACCAAATTTAACACAAAACATCCCATTCTCCACTATTGTATTGTGTTCAGATACATATTATGCTGTTTGTACTGACTTCCCAAAAATACAGCTTGGAGAAGCTCAAGTTCATCTTTTAATTATAGCTAGTCTGCTTGGGAGTTTTGTGGCCAAGAACACACCATAATCTCCTACAAAATTACAAAGAATCAGTGTAAATCAGTCTAATGTATACCATTAGCTCACAAGAATCACTATAGATATTTCTGCTCTCTAAAACAAAAACTAAGTAAATTTAATACCAGAGCTGGGTGGAGGAGAAGTAGTTGTAAGGCAGACTTTTTTCTAACAGTCTGTTGGGATCCAAATCAATGTTTTCAAACCCAAAAATGACTTGTTTAGAGACATAGAATCTGTGGTGTTTTTGTTTCCAAAGTAGCTTCCTAAGCAGCAGAAAGAAAAACTGTTGCAAATCATTCAGATATTAGATACACCATCAAAGTGGAGAAGCTTTTTCAACAAAATAAAATTGAATGGTAGGAACAAATTGAAACTGCTTCTGTTTGAATTGTGAGAATCTGATACATCTCAAAGGACAAACCCAAATCCTCTGCACTCAGGGAAAGAAGTATCTCTGAGAGCTCATTCTGACCACAGATCACATGAGAAGACAGCAGATTCTGTAATACTCATGTTATTTCTCAGAATAAAAATTTGAAAAAGATTATGTGGAGATAGTGTAACAAAAAAGGAAGTTGCATTGAGTTACTTTTTTTAAAAGGAGAAAGAAGTATTAATAACTATATAAAATTGACCATACTATTTACAAGGAAATAATATCTATGTCTACACTGCAATTCTCAGTTAAGGCTTTTCAAAACTGATTTTTTTGAGTATTTTGAACAACTTAGATAAAACTTAAAACCAGTTGCACAGCAGGTTATTAGCACTTTTGAAGCAGCACCTTCAACTAGTCTCAAGTGGAAGACATTCTTAAAATGTTGCTGTGAGCTCTCTTTTCTGTAACCATAAGAATAAAGTGGTACAAACAAAGCCTAGTAGATAAATTTCCATTAAGCCAGGGCATTAACTTATGTGAGTATACAGGAAGATATGTCCACGATTCATGTGAGTCACTGTAAATATGCAACAGGAAGTATGCATGTGTGCAACCGGGCTGCGTTGAACCTAGCTAGCTGGGAATGCTTTGGAAGTGGTGTGCACATATCCATCAAGTGAAAACTGCACAGCAAATCTCTCATAAAGTGTGCCACAACTACTACTACCCCAGCAGAATAAAGGCCTCTAGCAGCAAACAAGTCTGCAGAGGTATGTCATTGGAGGATGACTTGATGAAAGTCTATAGAAATAATTTTATTCAATCATTTACATTGAAAAGAAAAAGCTTTCAGAAGTATGTACTTCATTGCACTCCTTTCTGCCTACACATACTATTTGCATCCTGTTCAATAAGGCTTCTATGTTTTCTATGTAACAAAAATAGGTGGTTTCCAGCTACTTACCAAAAACAACCCATTAAGAAAAAAACTTCCAATTCTATTTTTCACCTTTATAGTCCATTAACTGTAATAACTTTTAATGTACTTTTATAATTTCTGAGTCTCTCAGGTTGAGTGAAAAGATACACCAAGAGTGTAGAAAGGTTATCTTAGTGATACTGGCTTTATCAAACCTTTAATTTAGCAGATCTTATTATATTATCTGTCATAGGTCACAAATTTGACTACTATCTTTTAAGGGTTTGAGAAGTCCTAGGTGATGTAGAAAACATAAAGTCAGTATATTAAGGATTTAAAAACTAATCTATTAAGATTTAATAGATAAAATTTAAGATGTGAAATGAGAATGTAGATTTAAAGTGTGTTAACTGTAAATGTATTGGCATATAGAAACCCATCAAGGTATATTAATATTCTTCTTGTTACATGAAAATGCAATATTCAGTAAAATAAATATATTGTATAAGTATCTCTGTGTGTATGTATGCATACAAAAATGAACAGATAAAATACTTTTACACAAGGAGCTGAGCAGCAGAACTGTGAACTAAAATTTCTCTGTACAGTAACTGGTAAGTACTCTCCTTAAAAGAGGGCTTTCTCAGAGAACTAACTAAAACCATAACACAGACCAGAAACAGAATTTAAGCAACATTCTGGATCACTTGTTTGCTGACTTGCTAGAGTAGCAAAAAATCTTTGCAAGATTCTCTTCAGGTAGAAGAGAATTTTGTTGATCCTAAAACTTCCTTTGAAATATTTTTTTATATTTATAAAAACATATTCATATGTGTTTCTATATTTGTTAAGGTGAATAAGGATGTTATATTTACATTGTCCATATATTTTAAGAGAATTTACTGCTGATAATGCCAAATGAATATCTAACTATACACGATGACATACTTACCATTAGTTCCCTTTTTGATGCATGAATCTAACAGGAAAATCCAATACTAACTTTGGAAAATTTAAATTATTTTCCATTTCATACTGAGGATATTTTGAAATTTTAATATTCCCTTTTATAAAATATTAGCCAAAGGTCTAAGACTGATCTTGTCTCTACAAGAGTACCTAAAATAAAGAAAAAATCTGGAACTTTTCAAGATGTGGATTTGATAAAGTTATACCTTAATTGCTGCTGTGAAGAAGCAGTAATTGTTGATTATCTGAAAATTACTTGTGGAATTTCCATTAATATCATAGTGTAAAGCTCTTCTGAAAGAAATACTTTAACTTCTTTTGTGAACATGGTGAATATTTTATATTTTGCTATAGAAAACAGCATGCATATTTTCAGCAAGAGAGTGTCCTTCCCACAACACCTCAAATAACATATTCAATTTAAAATGTAAGCATGACATTCAGGCTTCATTTGCTGTTGGTGTCGATCTAAAAAAAATATAAATTGATGGAGACAGAAAATTCTAATCTGATGCCCTAAGGCCAGATCCAATAAAACACTTAAGCATCTAAATTTGGTGTTAAAGCAACTAACTTTTCAGTGGCTGTCCCCCATAAGGGAATCTTGAGCTGAAGTGAGCTGGGTCTTATATTCCTTTATAGAGTACAGAGTAGGTATTGTTAGGCAGGTACCAGTTAGGGAGTGCTACACACAGCCACTGCCTCCAACATCACCCCAAAAAATCATATGCAGCTCCCTGGAGCTAGTAAGTAGACAAACACTGCCAGTAGGACCGAGCTACAAATTACACCTTGCAGACCCAATACAACCCGAGTCCAGGTCGTAAGGGTAATGGGATGATGTTAAAATATACTTCCCTCTTTTGCAAAAAGCACAGTGATTAAGGATAATGCTCAGGGTGTGTCACAAGTTCAATTCTCTCTTTTGCCTAGAGGCATTAGACTCCACATCTCCAAGGAGGGTGTGTTGGACTTCTACGCCATTGGTGTCATGAGTTAGCAAGGCATAGTCCCAGAAGTGATGTCCTTGCTAAGGGGTGCTTACAGCTCCTCTATGACCTGACAGAACCTATCAGCTGGCCAGTCTGAATATTGGACAATTTTTTAAGCCACTTAAAATTGTGACCGCCTCTGTGATCCACACTTAAGAACAGACAAACCCCAGGCAGAGCTCTCTCTCGTTTCTGGCGCTGGGACAGGTGGCTGCGGGCTCCGTGTAGGGGCCAGCAGGCCCAGCCCAGGCCCTGCTTGGGCCAGGTTGGGCCGGGCCACGGCCATCCTGGAGCAGATGGGCCCTGTTCCACCTGCGGAACCCCCCCTCCCTCACCCCCCCAACCCTGCTCTGTGCAGCCGGAGCAGCCCGGCTCCCCCTCTCCAGTTCGGCCAAGATTCAGCTGAAGCTGCCCCAATGTCTGGCAGAGGTCAGGTGACCAACAGCGATAACAGAAATTCCAGCTGCAAGGCCTGGGTGAGATTAACCCTTTTAGTGCTGTGAAGAGCTGAAAACCTGAGGGAGAAGAAAGAGGAGATGCTTAAAGCTGAAATTCTGTTGTAAAGCTATGAGGTATCAGAGTACCCGTTGTAATTTCATGAAGGCGCGGGGGGGTGGAGCGTTCAAATTGTACTTGTGAGCAAAAGCACCTGCGCTGAGATAGGCAGATGCTGAAGCAGCTGTAATTTCATGAGAAGTTTGAACAGGGAGAGATGGAAGCGATGAGGACTTTTGCTCCAAATGAGAAAGGAGAAAACCTCAGTTCCTAGAGATGCTCCCAGAGATAGTCCTAGAGATGAAGATGAGGAAGACCCTTTGCTCCCAGGGAAGGAGGACCTCTGTTCTTAGAGATGAAATGCTCCCAGAGATGGGTGAAGAGAACTTTTATTTCTGAACAGCTCAACCTTAAAATTTTACCCCAGTAATTCAGGAGTGGACCCTCAAAAGCAGTTGTGGGAAAAGCTGCAAGTCATGGGAGGGGGACTCTCATATGATGCGAGCAGAGAAGTTGGCTCATTGTGATAATGTTTTCATAGCATGGACAAGAGAGACTCCTCTTCCTAAATGGACTGAACAAGGTTATTATGGAAGTGGTAAACAGACTGAACATCTCAAGGGTTGTCTTTTTACATTGCCAGTGGGAGAAGGAAGAAAGGTGGGGGGAGGAGAAATGTTCTGAAGGTGTGGTATGATTTTATTTGTTTTTCTTTTCTTTTTCTTTATATTAGGTCTATTAATAAACTTCTTTATATTCTTTCAAGTTTTGTGCCTGCTTTGCTTTTCTCCTAATTCTTATCTCACAGAAGATAAACAGTAATGAGTATTTTGGACCAAACCACTACGCTAAATTGATGTTTCTCTCCGGTTAAACCGAACCCGCTACAATTGGTTATTTTGAACCCTCTTTTTTTTAAACACTTCAGATCAATGAGCAAAAAGAGGATCATGATTCAGGAGTCTGGTCTTTATGTTCTCCACTCGTTCCTCTTTCTTAAGCTATATCCACACTTAACAGATTACATTACTGAAGAGCTGAACGAGTTTTCAGCTCCATAAAAACCACCAAAAATATGTTTCTCACAACTTCAGACTGGGAGGTCTGCAGAACATCATATGTAAGCTGAGCAGGATAAGTGACGAAATACATCTCAACAAACTGAGGGACTATCTAGTGCGAACTCTTTGCGTCACAGAAACTTAACTTTACCTGAAAAGACTTTAAGTCTTAACATAGAAAACTGAATGGATCTTTTCTAATATGACTCTGATACTTCACATGAGCTCTTCTTGTTAAATCTGACCTAATAAAACCAAATGTGCATCATCAAATAGTCCATAATTACAGATTACAAAATTAGACACTTTGGTTTTGGCTGTCAAGCGCTTGAACTAACATTGTGGACTTGAACTTGCCTCTTACTTCCCAGGACCACTTGCAGTTCTACAGCCTGCTTTCAATAAAATTGGAAAAGCTGCTACCTTTTAATAAGCAAAAAACCCTTGGAAATCTAGGGTAATAGACCTCCTGTCATACAGATAATGACATCTTGAGTTATGCATAAACTGTGAGGCAGAAATGCTCTGCAGTATCTCCTGCAGTCCTCCCTAGCGCAGAATAGGAACCTGGCTGGACCACAACATAACCTTAGCAAACCTAAGTTTTCTGCTTATGGAACTCAGGGAATGAGTGGAACTTCAGATGTGTACATTGGACCTCGACCCAACATGAAGCTAGGATGCAGCCAAGCTGCACACCTGGATTAAGCAACTGGAAAATGTTCCCAACACCCATGTTTCACACATGGTCATTGACAACAGAAACTCTTCCAGTTTCCCTGCAAAAAATAATGACCCAAAGCCTGATGTAAACTTTCTGGTTTTAACAGACAGATCCATAGAATCTCATTTGATTGTTGATGCCATAATAACAACCTGACTCCATGGAAGGTAAGGTCACTCAGAACTCTGCATAGCAGAACCTGAAAACAGATTTTGAAGAGAGTCTAAAGGCAAATAAAAGCAAAAAACCAAACAAAACTGCACAGGAGCTTTACTGGTAGCTTAAACCACTCCAATAAAATAAATTAATTTTTGTCATTAATAATAATTCTTCCTGAATTTTGAATAGAAATATATATGATCTTTGAAAGACTTCTTCAGTTTGCCAATGCCAATGAACTGTTTCTAAGTGTCTTACACCATGTCCTATGGACTGGGTAAATTAGCTCCTTTTTAATATGTTTTGAACAGGTAAATGGCATTTTCTCTCCTATATCCAGCTCACAGATCAGGTCAAACAAATGATTAGCCCCTCTGACATTCAGAAGTTGGTATGTTGATCAGTTGCCTCTGTTATAACTTTGTTCCCCCTTTAAATTATCTGTTGACTGTAAATAAATTTTCTCTGATCTCAGATCACTTCAGAGATTTTTCATCTTTTCATTTTTTTAATGGAAGAGGAGACAAGTAGAGAAAAGACAGGGCCTTTTTTACTAGTCAGGATTTCCTAGGTTCTGTCAGGTTCAAGTAAAAGCCATTTTAGTTGCAGCTGGTAGATTTCTGCCAACAAAAGTGGCTTAGAAGAAAACACATTAATTTTTAAATGCTTCATGATACTTATTTAGAACTTCTGGTATCCTTTCTTTCTTTCTTTCTTTCTTTCTTTCTTTCTTTCTTTCTCTCTCTCTCTCTCTCTCTCTTTCTTTCTTTCTTTCTTTCTTTCTTTTTCTTTTGAATCAGCTGATGAAGGTGATGGGGTTTCAACAGTAAAAGTGCCATCTACATGTGTGTGTTTGAATATTTAAATATGGTCGCAGTCTGACTGATTTGCAGGGTAAAACAGTTTAGAAATCTGATTGCAAGCTCGCACTGACAAAAGTAGATAATTACTATCTCCACAAATATCTGTAAGTCAAATCACTTGTTTTAATACAGATTAGATTAGTACTAAAGTTACAAGATTGATATGAGAGACATGATAAATGTAGTCATGACAGAAAACAATTTTTAATTTAGTAACCTCTATCAATCTAGATAGCCCATGAATATTTACCATTAATTCAGTAGGCTGGAACAGAGTGGGGGAAAAAGAACAAAAAAAAAAAAAAAAAAAAAAGAATGTTTGACCTAAACAAGGACTGAGAAAAAAAGATAATTCTCAGCAGTTTTACTGAGAACAGATCTTGCAAAAACTGGCAAAATACATTTGGGATCTCATAGTAAAAAATAAAAAAAAACCTTTAAAAAAACTGAATGACATGCAAAAGTAGTTGCAATTCTTAATATCTACTTCTCTTTGCAGAACTTACCAGTCAGATTACACTGAAATAAATAACTTCAAAGGCTGAAATAAAATCATTTATGGAAATTCAAAAATTTGCTCACATCATACTTCACAACAGGGATACAATTTGCAGAGGCTGAGTAAGGGCATAGTGTAAGCAAAAACAGGTTGTGTGTGCAATGAACCAAACAAAATGGTTTATATAAAAGAAATGTTGTTTCCATTAATTTTTCTGGTAATCTTATTAAAAACACCACCTGTCCTGAATAGAATTGTCCAGGTTTTAATTCTTTTCATATCTCAGTGTTCAAACACAAGACAGAGGAGGCATCATCTTATAGCTATTAAAATATGTCACAAAATGTCTTATTCTGAAATCTTCATAACTACAGCAGTTTCTCCAAGCTCTGTTTCAATGTTTGGTTATTACTTCTTTTACTTTTTCTCACATTGGGCTCAAAGAACTGATTTTTCTGATAAGCTTAAAGAATATTTTTTTTCAAAGCATGCATTGCATTTTCAGCTTCTCTTTATACAAAAGGTTTACAGTCTATAAGACTTAAAATTCACATATATTAAGCAAATAAAACATAAATGCACCTTTCAAAATTCCACCACCATCCTACCAAAATCCCCTATAAGACCCCTGAAGAGGAACTTGACTTTGAATACCAGCCGAGATGAAATGGTGTCATAATCAGCATAAGTGCATGTGGACTATTCACCTAGATCAAACACTTTGGTCATATACTCAATTAAATTTAAATCCCATTATATAATGTATACCAGCCTCATTTTATGCAATTCCCTAATTTAATGGCTTGGTATTAGCCTTTTTCTTTTTTGCACACATGGACTAATTTTCACGGTGCTCAGTCCCTCTGGGAAGTAGGTCATTAAAGTCAACTGGACGGAGACAGAAACTTAACACCTAAACAGTGTTGCAGAAGGGTCAGAGTCACAATAATAATGTAAAACAGTTTTTCACTCATCCTACTTTGAAATATTTATGAAATCTCTCCCTCATATATATCTATGATTCATTAATCTTGGAGATTATGAAGTAGAAGAATAATGAAAGCTATCATCCTGTTACAATTTAATTTGTGAAACTGAAAAAAAAAAAATCAACAAAACAAAAATCCCAATTAAAAAATTAAAAATCACAATTATAATAATATTTAGCTACCAAGACAACATCTGTTTTACACTGAAGCAGGAGAATCATAATATTCATATTACCTTTCTCAATGTGTATTCTTTTTGTCTCATGTCCCACATCATGACCAGCCAGATCACCCTCCTTAGGTCCAGGCAGGACATTAGGTGACAAACCCATCAGCATTTGGTTCATAGATAGCCCGTTCTGATGGACTGCTGCTAGACACAAGTTCAGGCAGAAAGAAATCAGCTGTCATATTAACAGTACACTTTTTTACTTATTTTACATAGTGTTCCTCTTAATTATGCAAGAATTCTAAAAATCACAAAGTTACTTAATTAGTGCCATCAGGATCCACATAGAGGGGAAGTTTATTCCTATTACTTCTACTTTAAAGCAATTAATTTTAAAAGAAAGTTCAGTAACTTTGGATAAAGTTGGAGATTTGCAAATATGTTCTTGCTTATTTAACAAGAATTGAAATGCAAAACAAAGCAAACAAGAAAAGCGTTAAAGGCTCTACATAACATAACTTACTGATCTATTTTCTTTTTAGTTAGTTGCACAAAAACTCTTGAGTACCAGCATTCCCAATATGCAGCCCCTAATAAATTCCTTAAATGAAACATTGTGGCCTTTCAGGTGATATACAATGTTTTTCCATATATACTGTGCAACAGTAGAATTGCTTATTTGCTCATCAGATAGGTTGAAAAGCTCTGTCCAACAGTTTTCAAAGAGACCTTCATGAGTCTCAAACACACCTCAGAATCTCATATTAGCTAGTTTATATTTCTATGCTAAAAAATTGTATTTCCAAAAGGTTTATGCCATTTTTAGTAAAGTTGGTTTGTTTGTTTTTAATATGGAACCCATATTCCTGTAGTAGTCATCTTTTTCTGGCTAGCACCACGAAAGATTTACTTAAGAATCAGGTGCAATGTTAACAAATCAGATCAGACAGAAAAAAATTATCTTATAAATAAATAAGTTACTGAAGTGATCCACTACTTAAGGAACTCTGTTATGTTCACATGGAAGAAAAAAATGTGCAAAGGTCCCACTCCTCTCTGTAGAGTAAGCTGAACAGTACAATTTCTTTTTTTTGTTAAAAAAAATTCATTCCTTAGCAAAAGCAATGGATATGTCTCAATTTAGATTTTTGGGGGTCGTGGTTTTGTTTTTTTTTTTTCAGAGAACAATAGAAAAGGCCTTCATTACTTGTAAACAAATATACTATTCAATCAATTAAGAAAAAATTAAACATCCACATTTGTGAGGGGTTTTTTGAGACCTTCACTTACGAAGTCTGCAGTGGGTTGATCCTGGCTGGACACCACGTGCCCACCAAAGACACTCCATCACTCCCCCTGCTCAACTGGACAATTGAAAGAAAATATAATGAAAGGCTTGTGGGTCAAGCCTGGGGAAATAGATAGGTCACAGTATATGGGATGCCAATTTAATCTGCACTCCGAATTGTCCAAGTGATAAGAAAACAGAATTTTTAGCTTGTCATAGTCAGGCCTCATTTCTTTTCTTTGGTAAGTCATTTTTCATCACACACTAGCGAAAGATCTCTCATCTGAAGGTCAATGAAGAGTCAGCTTCCTGAGTCTGCAGAGAACCTGAAAAGAAGCAGCCTAAAGGACACGTGTTGCATCTAATCAATATGGCCCCCTATTTCATACAGCTATTTCATGGCCTTCTATGTGTATGCCAAATCCTCCAGTTTCTACTGACAAATTCCACTGTGGAAAGATGATTTAAAAGCACAAAACCCCACAACCGAGCAGTATTAAAGGGAATGGACAAGTGTAATATGAATTTAAGTACATCTCTGTAAAACAGTATGCATTTAAAACATTAATTTCCATTGCTGCACTGGAATACCACAGAATTCAGAGTCTTTGCCATGTAATTTACATCCTGTATATGGAACCTTGATAAAAACGGCATCACTCTGGCACACCACGGTTTAATTTCACTCTGTCCCATGTGAGCCACGAGGTGATAATATTTCTATTATATTTCTCACCATTACAAAATTTTATGTTTAAAAAATGTGTATAAAGTATGCACATTTTTAATTTATTTAACCCAATTCTTCTCTTTACCAAGCAATTCTACCATGTAAAATATTGCTTATGAAGTCAGATTCAATTTAGAAATCAAAACAGAATAACCAGATTAAATAAAATTCAATTTCTTTTAAAAATGTTTACACTATATGTTCAGTTCTAAAACTAATCTAGCAAATTGCTTCCCGCCTGCAATTCTGTATTTCATTGCTCATATCTTTATGTTTAATATGACATGATGGCAGTTTATATCAGTACCTGTTAATGTAGCATCAGATATTATGATACTATAAACTGGGGAACATAATGTTGGGAGATAGCTATTGCAGCTGAACTTCTGAACATGATACATATGAGATCTATTTAAGACGAGGGCATTTTGATAGATAAACAAGCTGCACCTAATCAAATTTAAAGTGGTGAGAAGGAGAAGAATGGGACCTACGGATTCTGTCTGAAGAGCTCTCGGTCCGTGCAGGAGAGCTGGACACGCTGCTGCTTCGATGAGAGGATGGATGGCTGCCAGGTCTTCGGCCCTCTTCAAGGGAAGGAGCAGGAGAAGGGCTGTCTGGAACACGTTCCTAGACCACACAAAAAGTCATTGCAAAAGAATGGCAATGTTAAACCAAGACTCTGCTTCCAAACATCACTTCCCTAAACTGAATCTCCCTCCTAAATTACAACCAATTCATTCGCCTGTTGAGGTTTCCAGGATTTGCAGAGCATTCTCAAAGGAAACTTGGCAACTTTAGGACACTAGACCTTACATTTCAGTATGCAGTGTGAGCACTGCTCATCCTATTAGGCTTTTAACTGCCTTCTGGACTACTTTGAAAATAAGAGGTTTGTTCTGCTTTTGTTTTTCATTCTTATTTTCCTCACTCATATCATCATGCTGTTGAATTGGAAATACACATTTTGGCTTACAGACATTAGCCTTATGGGATCTGGAATTATGTATTTTTGTAAATAAACATTGACCAGGCCCTGTTGTTTTATCTCATGTTGACTTTTACCCCACATTTTAATTTCAAAGAGGCTTCTTGAGCAATGAGATCTTATGGAACTGTTAAGGATCATAAAGACAATGTAGCTTCTTTATATATAAACCTATACCAGTAACATGACTCATGTAAGTCCAAATGTCTACTTTTACCATGGAACACAAACTTGGAATGAATCACATTTTTGGGATGAATGTGGCCATATCACTTCAAAATGGGGAAAACCACCCTTCACATTTTTCTGTCCAGGGAAAGGCCTGACAGGGTAGCCAAGAGGAGCTATGATGCACTTCAAGACGTTCCTTGGTTTTGAAAACCAGAGTGTAAGGACTGTGATGGTTTGAATTGCACATTTGCTAGATGAGAATTGTTAGTATGTAGCAGATAGATATATCTGATATTTACCCAGAAGTTCAACAGAAACACTTGTCAAAGGGAGCTGAGCACAGAATAGTTCTTTCTAGAAAATTCTCTATCCTTCCCTGCACTTTCCTTTTCACTGCTAAAAGTTCTCAAGACTCATTGCTAAAATATGCGAGAAGGAGGCTGTTTTAGACAAATAGTAATAAAAATTTTAAAAATCCTATGGAGGAAATCTATTGGAAGGATTGAAAATGCTAAACTAGCATTTTTTTGCTTGTTTTTCTCTTTTTGATAATTGAAAACCTGACTTTATAATGAAAACAACGAGCCCAAACCACCAATCAACAAGCAACTGCACACATTCAATTCACTTAAAGGTTTTGGTAATGAAATAATACAATTAGTATGTGTTTAGTAACACAGAAGAAAACTTGCTGTTGTAAAAGCATAACATTTTCTTGAAAATAGTAGTACATTACTCACACAGCAAAGTTCTTTTAGAGCAGTCATTATTTTATTATGCACAGTCACAAGATAAGTATTTATTTCTCTGAATGCATTCCTAAGAAATTTTGCAACATGCTCATCTATAGTAATCAACAGATTTGTTCCAGGTAAGTTTCATAAAAAAAATATCTACTGAACTTGAGATTCTGATTGCAAAGGGATTCAATGGGCATATTGATGGAGTGGAAAGAGATTTTTGGGAGCAATGTTTCAAGACATTTAAGTGGATTTCACTTTAATAGTCTTAGGTTTTTAAGTCAAAAACATTGATGAGGATAGCTTAACTGCATCATAGCTCTAGGCTTATTATGACTTTGATTGTGTTTATATGCCCATGAACCGGGTATTCAAGAGGAGGATTATTATGCAGATGTTTTCAGAATGTAGAAGATTTATTTCTTTAGATTTAGGAGGATTTAAGCATGCACAGTGTACAGATTTGATATAAATTGGAACACGGTATATTTAATCATTCATTTAATATATAATTTCACTGTTTGGCATACAATGTATTGTTCTTAGAAGGGTTTCATTAAAATGAAATCCAGTGAGCACATAAGATTTGAATACAGAGCTGCAGAGTAAATTAATTTATTTAAACAGCTTAATTTGTTTATCCTATTTATTTATGTGTGCTTTTACAGCACGTATTATGAGATGGAGCGAGCAAAAGGAATGCACAGGACAACGAAATATAATTACTGTACAAACAAAACAGATAATGAGTTTTATTCTCATATAATATGACATAGACAAAATCCATGAGAAAACGATATATCTTGGCTTTATAAATTCATTTGTAAGATACCCTTTAATTCCAATAAAACATGGGATTGAACTATACAGAAATGCAAAATAAACCAATTTAGTACCTTAACTATTTTTTTATATCCTTGCTTCATAATTCCACAATCAGCAATGTAGTCTATAGCAATTTTTTGTCTTCAACAAATACACTGCAATAATAAATGGAAATGCTACTAATAAGAAATTAAAATATTCTGTAGCTCTAAAAAAGTGATAGTGATAAACTAACGTTGCTGGAATATCAATATGTCTTCCTTACCAGAGATTTTGTTTAGAAAAAAATTAATTTGGTTTGTGGCAAAATATTAACTTCACTTTAGACTCCACTTTAAAACTTTTCAAAAAATGAAATGTTCAAAAATGTGTTCATTAAATAATGCAAATCAGAGCTACTTTGTCACTTCTGCAGCATGCCACTTTTGTACAAGTTACTCCACATGAAACAGCAAAGTAGTAGAATTTACTTCCTTATAATCCTGGCAACAGAAATCACCTAGGATTCTGTCCACTGCCTAGTATTTTTCCTAAAACTTGCCTACTCCCAGGAGTAGATATTTCTAGAGAATCTGGGGTATAACTCTCTCTTGCTATTTTTTTCCTCCATTTTTTGCTTCCCTATTTCTTCCTACACATACTCACAGGTAAAAAGCAAAATGGACAATTTAGGTAATATGCAGGAATTTAACATATGGTTGACCAACATTTCAAAACTGGTAAGACTCTCAGTTAGGTATCAGAACCAGAGGCTTTACTAAGTAATGGGCAAAAAGCTCATAGGGGCCAAATTTGAAGCATTCTTTATCTTGGTGCTCTTTACAATTTGATTCAAATCATGCATCCTAAGCATTTAAGAATCTGACATTTACCTCCTCCAAAAATATTCCTACCACAAGGAAATTTTCACTCTAGGGAACTGTAATGACGTCTCTTGTAATCTTACTCCACTGACAAGTTACACATGTCCATTTCATAAATAACAGACTTGGTGCTGTGACACAGGTAAAAGATTCTAACTGTCAGAGATTTTAACACAGGAGATCGAAGTTATCTCTAGAACTGAAATCACACCAGTTTTGAATATGCATTTTTCGAATACCCAAAGTGGGCTTGCATACACAGTCTTCACCTCCTGCCTATTTCTCTCCTACAGGCATTTAGTCCCAGCTTTTTACTTTGTTCTAGTTTACTTCGCCGTAAGACTCATCTCTTGGGTTTAGTCATCCTTTAATTTTAGTCATGGAATGGGCTCTAGACATGCAATTAATTCTTGGTATAGAGATATATAATTTTTTTAAACTATTCAGTTGTATTTGTGCTCTTCAGTATGGAACAAACTCCTTTAAGGATGTTTATGCTTTAAGTCGTTGAAGTACGGAGGATAAAGTAATTTGTTTTCAAAGTCATACTTTTCATAGTTTAGGTAACTTATGGAAAGGTTTGGTTTGGAAGAGATGTTTAAAAGCCATCTAGCTCCAACCCACCAGTCACAGGCAAGGGCACTGTCCTCTAGAGCAGGTTGCTCAGAGCCCCATCCAGCCTGGCCTTGAACACCGCCAGGTATGAGGCATCCACAGTTCCCTGGACAACCTAACTTCATGCTAGGGAGAGCATATATGACACAAATTGTTTCATACTGTTGGCAATCATGATTATCATCATCATCATCTTTTAATCAGGAGTATGAGAGACTGGACTAGTTAATAACTCAAACAACTGACCACTTGACCACACAGGTGCAGAGGGTGCACACACATCACCGGAGGCTACAGCTGGGTGTTGAACAAGATAAGGGAAGAGGCTGGTAAGAGGCAAATTTTGCCTGTGGGCTAGTGCTTTTTATCATGTCTATGCCCCTTTCAAAATGGCTCAGGCATGAAAACACCCCTCCAGGAAAGTACCGGAATATTCACACATAGTCTGAAGGTATTCACCCCTTCTGATGGGCCATAAGTGGGTCAACTGTGCTGACATGAGTGGCAGCTGTGGCATCGTGGGAGGTGTCATGGATCATGAAAGACTCCTGAAGTGTCCTGTGATCCACAGCCTTACACCATTCATTGTGAAACTCCCCACCTCAGGAGAGGAACCTGGGCATTCCCACCTGAACCTGAGCATATACAACCTGTGGAACTTTGGTGTTTTGTGGGCCTTTCCTATTCATGACAGATCAAGACAGCCACCACCGCTTCAGCCAACAGACATTGAAATGGCAACAATCACATCTTGTTGTGAGATCCAAGCATGGACGTCTTTCTATTCCTTTCCAAATTTTTTTTTTTTTTTAATTTCAATATAGCTTTTATATTGCTACATTACTACAGACAATAATAAACAAAATGGCTTAATACATGCTCCCCACACATTACAACCAAATTGTTCCAAAATAAACCCTACATGTGTATATTTACAAACACCAATCATTCAGTGTCATTTCACTCTAATCTGCCCCAAGGAATCTACTACCAAGACTGCGTTACTCTTGCCTCTTGGGGTGGGTTGCAGCAAGGACTAGTTTATATTCTTTCTAACCTTTGTAGGAAGACACCTGTCTTCTAAGCCTTTTTGCTGGTAGAATTATAAAAATTGCTTTTAAAAGTGATCAAAACACACATTTCTTTCTTCGGTTCCTTACTGATTTATTTTGAACTTGTGTGAGATGTATTCCAGGAATAACTTTCTTGCAAAATGTCACATTTAATTTGACATTGCTTTAGCTGAATAAGTGAAAGAAATTAGTTACTTGAGTATCTTTCATATTTTGTGCAAACAGAATGTTTTGCTCTTACAGTTTTCCTTTTTCATTACGCTTTAATAAAAGACACTATGACATTCTAAATTAACATTTAGACTTAGGAATTGCAAAATTAACTGGAGTAATAGTTATTTCCTAACTTCCTCAGTCACTTCTATATGTGTGTTATCAAACGGACTGAATGCTGTAAAATTTTATTTCTATTTCCTTATCTTCATACTATCACTGGCTTGCTAAAGATCTTGCTAACTTCACACTGATGCACATGATATCTTTCTCACCTTGTTCTTACAGATCCACTTCTAATCCCAATCAAAATTCAGGAGTTTAAATGTTTTGCACTGTCATTAACTGCGCTATTATTTCAAATCTTGACCGTCTTTCTTATGAAGAAAATAATCCATGGTATTTACATAAGACATTTTCTCTCTCTGTGAATACCTTGAACTTATTTATCTGTTGGACGAATTGAGGTTAATTTGATTTCCATTATACTTTTTATTTCTGCAATTTTTCATTGTACCTACGTTGCTGTTCCCATCACAATAATACTGGCAACGGGAAAATGAAGAAAAGAGATCAACAGACAAAAAGACTGAATTGGCTTGACTTTTAGTGCCTTTTTTTCTACATGTATTTACAGCAGGAGTTAACTGACAAGAAGCCAGATGGGAGACTTCCAAGTAATTCTTTAACAGTACTTCCACAACAAGAGATCTAATCCTTTGAAATCATGAGCAGTAGGTAAAGTACAGCAACCTAGTTAGGAAGTGAGTGTCAATGGATTGGGCCATTACAGAGATTAAGAACAAGCAAGCAAACAAACAAACAAAGTAGATCCCTATCAACAGAAGAAAGAGCTTGGTTCTACCTTCTCAACGAATATTTGTTCTAACAAACAAGATATCATTCTAAGGTATACCAAAAACTCCATGCAACATGCAAATATAGAGTTCTGTTCAAATTGAATTAGTAACTTCTTATTGGCAAACTGGACACACTTTTCGATTTTTTTTAAGCTTTCTTCTCCTCTTTTGAAAATCTAGTCTTACTTGAAAATAAGCTGAAGAAGCACCACTAGGAGTTCACCCCTCAAAGTAAATCCAAACCACACATCCAGCCAAACACCAAGAATTCATCTGACTAGATGTCATTGTCTGTATTACAAATGTCTGCATCAGAACTAGTCACCCTAGGCTCATCTGTCACCCATACATTTATGTTTCCAAGGTACAAGTCACCTCACTCTAAAGTAACTATCTCAAATAGATCCAATGTATTATGCCCTAGAAGTCAGCAAAATTAACCTCATCCCTTTTACCTGGCCCCATGGCCATTTTGCATCAAGTTAATCTCACACTACATACATAGTTCCCTGTTACACATGTGAACATGCCAATTTCCAAACATGAAGTTTGTACTACCTTCTCTGTGTTGTGTAGATACCTATTTTACATACCACAAATTAATTCATATGAGCATATGGCTGCTATTAGCTTCAAACTGCACCTCAGAAACATGCATAATAAAAGAAATAATAGGATCCCATATTATTAAAAAAAAAGACATTATTCCAAGTTATAGCCTACCATATTTAGTTAACATCCTCTAAGGTCATTATATAAAAACTGTATTAAAAGCTAAAATAAATAATATTAATCATATAGATAGAACTAATTAATGAGGTGGAACACACTGTCCTCTAATATAAAGATGGTTAAGCCATAATAAAGAAGGTCAACTATACTTTGACCTAAGATCTACTCATTCTAAATTTAAAAAAAAGTGTGTATATATGTAAGTTATTCTAATGTGGAGATTTTCTCTGTTAAGTTCAAGTCCCTACAAATAAGATATCATATTCTCTACAGCCATGACAGAAGAAAATTAAGTGTTATTTGATTTACATTATACTTCAAACTTTATAGGTATATTCCAATTTGCATGTTTGGTTTCTCAACATGTAAAAGGAGATGTTTTAGGAGCTGATAGTCCTATTTTTATTCTAAAATATTTATTGCAGACCAATTACATTTTATTATTTAAATGCTCTAAATCAAATTTCTCCTCACATAGAGAAGAAAACTTAATCATACTTCATGTATCAGATAAAGAGGAAATTAAAGTAGCTTCCCTCTTCTTGCACTTTTACACATTCAAGAAAATCACTTTAAAGTAATGTTAAAATTTCTATTTTGAATGAATAATGCACAAATGTCTCTAAAAATAGTAGGTTATCTGAAAATTCAGGCGTTTTTCATGTTAGATATAAAAAAGGGTGTTTCTGCCAATTTGGAATACAATCAATTTTGTTCTCATTGCCTGTCTGTAAAATGAGTATACTATATCCAGCTTCACAGGAATGCTGCCATTGTCTGCATAATGCTTTTCCTGTAAGGCACAAAAGTGTCCATAGAAAACTTTTGCCTTCAACACAGGATTCAAGATTCAGAATGAATTGAACTTCTCATTTTCCTCTTAGAGTCTGTTTCCTTTCAGGTATGCTCCCTGAAATTGCTCACCACTGGTCTGACATTAGACATGAGAATGTACTCTGTTCAGCTATTTCTGAATGGCAGTGACATATTTCTTCTCTTTGGCTATTACTTGGACTTTTTTGGGAAATAGTCACAGAAACACAAGAGTCTGAGTGGGAAGCTACCCAGAAGGATCATCAAGTCCAACTATTGAGTGAATGGCCCATATGGGGATTGAACCCATGACCTTGGTGTTATTAGCACCAGACTCTGACCAACTGAGCTCATCTATTATACGCCAAAAAAAAAAAAAAAAGAACATTACATTACATCAACAGGAGCACACATATCGCCAATGAAAAGTGAAAAAGTGAATGAATGCTAACATAGAATTTCATGTCAGAAGAGTCCTATAAACAGTTATTCTAAAAAATAAAATCTGTCAGCATCTACCTTTGCTAAAAAAGTTAACAGTAAATTTTTGCTAAAAAAGTTAACAGTAAATTTTTGCTATTGGATCACAGGAATATATCTATATATATATATATAGATAGATACAAAAAAGTTATAAACTAGTGTAGCACAACCAGTGCTGTGATATATGTAAGGGAATTAGCAAAGTTTAGTCTGATGTATTCATTATGCAGTGGAAAACTACTGTGCCCCTGCTGTCTCCACTTTTTCAGCTGGAGGTATTGGTTTCTTCTGTTTTATTCTTAATTCTTTCTATAAGTAATAGTCACATATGGATAAATTGCAATTTTTGATTCTGGAATGCTACTGCTCTGTTCTGTGTTTTACAATGTAATTTCAAGTTGCTATTAATAAAAGGTATGTCCTTTGTATTTTCATATATCTTTCTGCCGAGTGAAAAAAATTGATGTAGTGAAATTGCTAACAAGCTGAGCCTTTGAAACCATGGGCAGGTGATGAAAGCCACTTCATGTCTAAAGCATCCCTGGGTCACAGCTGTCACACTCACTGCAATTCATTGTTGTCACAATCTGCTGTCCCGGCTTGTTGTTGCTCTCCTCTTATTCATCCAACTCATATATCTAAACATTCCATTACAAAAAGACATCTAATGTTCGTCTCATGTTCGAAAGGGCACAACACTCTTCTGAAATATAATTCTGAAGATTTTAGAGCTCAGAGTTCACTGCCAAATCTAAGGTGTTGCTTTGTAAGGCTTCCCTTGTAATTTTGTCTTTGTCTCATCTCCTGAACATAGCAGCATAAAATGTTTAGTTAGTACATGATCTCAGCTTTATTCCAACTTCTTATCATGAAGAAATGAAATATTACCCAGTAATAGAAAGGCATTTGAAGCTTTGTGAGTTTAAAGATAACGGCACTAGCTGTGAACTCGGCGAATTGGAAGGAAAGGTCAGCAAGTCATCTACTGTGGCACTGTTCACAAAGGCAATTCTTCTATCCAATGAACCTGGTTGTTCATGATCTGAAGACTGATTTTCTATGACTCAATTTTGTTCTTTGTTACTTAATTAGATATGGTTACTATCAATTTACTTTTCAGAGTAGAAATTTCTCACAGGCCTTCTAACTTTCAAGCAGTTTACACTGGTAAACATGCTGTACTTTAATTTCAAATCTATGCTGTCATTTCAGGTTACAACTACAAACTCTGAGATAAGTGATTCAAAAACTTTTCAAGGCAATTTGTGGAAACATTGATACTAAGGAAAAATTATTTCAGTAAAATTAGGGTTAAAAAAATGAGTCAAACCATAATGAAAACAAAACCAAGACATCTGAAAATGTAGCAGTAAAAGACTGGAAGCCATAATTCTAATAACAAACAGTTTCATGAAAGAGAGCAACTGCACTATTTATCCATTCCCATAAAAATAAAGAAAAAGGAGGTTTGACCTTCTCACTTACATTTATTCTTGAAGATATTTATTTTGATTGTAGTATAAGTTATTATTCATAAACATTACATTGCCAGCACAAGGTTCAAGAAGTATGCTGATTACAGTTTCCTGCTCAACTACACAGTGCATATAATTCAATGGACATTAAAATCACAGCCTCTGACTATGCCTAGAGAAGAACAGGTAAATTGCCAGTGGCATTATGTCCATCCCCATGGGAAGAAAATCCCCTAACAATGACTTCACGCTTTTAAGTTGCTGGGGTTTATGTTTCAATCCAGTTCAGTATTAAAAAATAGGAACATAATTACTTGGCTGTGCTACCTCTATCCACATGATCATATCCATCTGCAATAGATAAAAACAGAGGACATAAATTTAGATGAGTTGTACTATAATGGGGCTGAAGGAATGAGTAGGAAAGTCCTGCAAGAGTTAAGTTCCTTAGCCCTTATAGTACTCTTGAAATAACTACGTGCAGCAAGATCTTACATTTAGAAGTGAGTTTTGAGTGACAGATTAAAACTTGTGTTTATAGATTCACCTGTATTAGAAATGTATTGTGAGCAATATGTCACAGGCCTTGACTGAAGAAGTAACAGCAGCACTTCACTAATGTCTCCATCACGTTCTACATAAATGACCCAAAATCCTTAACTTATCAGTGCAAACTTCAAAAGAAATGTGTATTTCATCCTCAGATGTGCACACTTTTCTAAAGTGAACTGAGGTTAATTTGGTCATTTAAAAACATTTCATTGAAATCCACACATTTTTAAATTATGGTTATGTACAAACCAGATGGGAACATGAAACCTGGTTTGTCAAATAACTTGCACAGGATGTTATGCCAGGAGTTATGCAAAAGTTGGCAGCTACAATGAATATTTAATTAGCATGAACATGAGAGCTGAATTTTCAAAAATGACAGAGATACATACCGTAGATTATTAACAAACAAATGCTTAAATAAGCAAGATTTTGGAAAGAAATTATGATTTTCTAGTTACAATGTGCTGATAGAATGTTTTAGAGAGCCTAAATTGCCACGTACTTTCCAGGTCTTCACCTAGATTATAAGGAACCTATCTCTGCTAGAGAATGTAGATGAGCTACAAAAATGAACTTGTTAAGAAGTAAAGGACCTCCAGGATAAGGAAAAATTTTCTGGCATGGGACTGCCTATGGTTAAAATATTATACACAGTTACATGATGACAGTGTCTCCCTTTCAGAGTCCAATAGTTTTAAACCTACTAGACAGGTTTAGTTAGACCACATGAGCAAAAGTACTTCTCAGTTAAGTGCTTCCTGGGTCCAGCTATGTTCCCATAATGTGGTTACATCTGTGAACAGAGCAGGACCTGCTTTCCACAAAAGGAAACCATTTTTACATGGCCTATGAGATATGTTGTACTCAAATGTACCGGATTTTGGCAACTGGAGACAAAGATCGGGGTCACACTGGAGTATGCTCACAAAGACATATTTAAATGTAGGCCATGGTAACTTAGGCAATTTTAATAGCTACAACTATCTTGTAAATCAACTTTACAAGCTAGAAGTCAGCTTGTCAAAGTTTAGAAACAGATGGTTACCAATGAAGGTCAAATTTTATACTCTTATATATGAAATCAAATAGGTCACAGAAAATGAAAGGAGGGAAAATAGCATGAAAATAGTGAAAACAAAGTTTTGTTGGCACAGTAATTCATATATCAGCTGTCATTCAGCATGTGCTCCATCTCAATTTTCATTTTTTAGATACCTCTGTAGTACCAGTGGTCACTGCTCCAATTAAGAAAATAAATTTAGAATGAAATAAAGTGCCACATGTGTTTCAGAGAACATTAGTATCATGTAACTCTTACAAAATACCAATCAAGTAAAAATAGAAAAATAAAGGTGCAAAAATCACCACGTAATCAGACAGTTAGTTAGCAGCAGAGTGCTTATATTCCCAAGATATGGGCAAGACAGAAACTAGGATGGGATCTAGTCTTGTTGACATACCACGTAAATAAACAATTCTTCTCAAACCAGTATCTTAACTCCTCATGTCAACAAAGGCAAGAAATGGATGGCACTGAAGGCCTCCAAAGAAGATCCTACACTTGGAAGTGTAGCTGACTAAATTAGGCCATCAGATCACATTTTTCTAGGTCAATAAAACCATAGATTTGTTGAGTTTTAACTGAACAGTTCTTAGCGATTCTCTGTTTTGTCAGGTTAAAGAAGAGAGGTGCACCAGTGTGTTGAATGTCTTAATAAAGTCAGACCTCTTCACTCTGCTTAAGTCATCATGAACTTCAAAACTTTCGTAACTCCTGATTTGAAAGTGGAAGAGGTTCTAAGTTTAACTAATTTTTGTCAAAGGAATTGCATGAAAGAACAGATTTCCAACATAGCCCTGAAAAACCACATAAACTTGCCTTTGCATGTCTAAGATACATTCGATAAAAAATAACAGTTTGTGTACTTTCTGTTTCTCATTTATTAGAACTAAAGAAGGATAAGAGGCAAAATGTAGATATCTGAATAAAGATCAGATCATAGTCATCTAATGGTAACACAGAAATGTCTTTTAAAATGAAATGCCTTTAAAATGAAAACAGATTACCTTCAATGAGAGGAAGAAAAGACTCTATGCCTCTGATAAATGCCTCTATGAATTAATATAAGATTAATTTAATTAAAAGCCACAAACAAAACCTAAAACAGGTAGACAAGTTCAAATATCAGATATTTTTGAGATATTCCTGTAATACTGGCCTGCAGATTACTGCAACTGTTCTGTTCTACTTCATTCTAATTTGTTCTGGAATTTGGCAAATTTAGGTTCTACAGGCAAAGTATCAAACCTTTCAGCTTTCTTTGGAAAACTTAGAGCATTTCAGTTCAAATGCTTAGATTTTAAATTTGGAACAATCCCTTCTAATATAAGAAAAGAGTAATTTTTTCCTTGATACCTCAAGAAACATTGCCATTAGATTACATGCTATGAAATATGAGAAATCATGAAGCTGTGTATGAGAATCCTTCAACTTGAGTGTTGCTTTAATACTGATTTAGAGAGAGGGAGGGAAACTGAGAAGGTACCAGTGGCCACCAGTAGTCTGTTGTGCTCCCAGAGTCACCATACTTACTTCTCTTGTATTTACTGACTTTACGATTTACCTTAGAATATTTGACACCTATACACGTTTATAATATTTATGATGGTTGGGAGTGGGCTACAGTTTGGTGTTTTCTGGTTTGGTTTGTTCTGTAGTTACCTTAATAACAGATGTCTCCACTCTGGATGGAGGGCTCTGCACTTGTGCTGCTGCTGCCATGTTGGCGATGGTGCTGAGGTGGTTCATCTGGCTCATTGCCATCGTGACAGAGGCTGGAGGTAGGCTCACGGGAATCAGCGGGTGGGGCATCATCATAAAAGGAAGTTCCAACCCTGTTGGGGAGGAAAATAGGGAAATAGGTTTATGCATCTTTTTTTAAGCACTATCTTCTGTATCTCCGGATGGACAGTATTCAAGTGATGGGTGACAAGATGGTTCACAGTGCAGGAAAAAGCAGCTCTATGTCAGTTCTCTTCTGGGAGATGCATGGGTGACTCACTAGCAACCATGGAGGGTTTCTAGCCACAAGGAGAGGCTATTAGACCTCTTAGCTTGTTCATATCTGTGTAATGTATGATATCATTGCTAAGCAATGGCTATTTATTATAGTTTTTGGTATCTGCTGTAAGGTGCCTTAGCAATGCGTCATTATGCCACTGATGCACAGGTTAGCAGTTATTTTAAGTATCAATTTTATTGCATATGTACTTGTTCTTTACTGTCTCCACTTCCCCTGCTTAATACCTTAAAGGAAGTATTCCAGTATTCCGCACATCCTTGATTTTTTCATTGCCTATTTATATAAACACAAAAAAAAGAGACAGGAACTAGAAAACTGCGGATGTTAGTGCTGAAAGATGTCAACCCGTACCATTTGGCAGAAGGTGGTTCTGTTGAAGAGGGTTGAGAGGATGGCTAACTGGAACATTATGCTGTCCAGGCAAGTTGGGGTGGTTAACAGAGGCCTGTGATCCTTGGGTGGGGGGAGACTGAAGTTTTTCTTTATCCCAAGAACCATCACTGCTGCCTGTGGGGAATGAATATATATTATTTGGATGAATGAAGACTCCAAATTTTCAATTTCTGAATTTGGAAGCAAGGCCAGCATTCTAACCTTCTTTGCAAGTGGCAATTTCTTTTTATTTTCTTTTTTTAGTATGTGTGTTGGGGAAAGGACTTTAGGATTGGGGTTTTTTCCACCCTCTGAAAGAGGTATTAAGAAAAACTTTTTAAAGTTAAGAGCTAGCACACAAACCTAAAAGTATTAGAGTCATGCTCATTCACAAGAAGTCTGTGTTTTGTGTATATTTTACACACACTTTTCCTATCCTTAGAAAGTAAAATTATATATGGCATTTTTTTAATGTGTGAGAGAATATTTTTGTCTGCAAAATGTCTAACAAAAAAAAAAATCCTGTTATGCCAATTAAAACTTCAACTACAGTTATATTGTGTCCTGTATTTGTGAATAAATAAACATTATGTGAAGTAACTGAAAATTTAATTTGTTGAGGGCAACAACATGCATGCATATGTGCTTGGCTGATTATTGTATTTTGTATATTTAATTTTTATTTCATATTATTAACATGTAAGGGATTACATTGATTCTTGCAGTCTTCTGCTAGTGGAACAGACTAACAGCAAAGAAGAATGTGGACAAACAAGTACTGAGACGAAAAATAATTCATTTATTTGAGAAACACCCTTTTTCACTATTGCAGACTTCCTCATAACAAATAACCATAGAATTAATTAAGATACAATTAAAGGCCAATAAGATACACTCTGTAAAAAGGACAATAACAATTAACATCTCATTATCAGTTTGTATATTTATATGAAATGAAAAGGTTAAAATCTCTGTACCTGACAAGCTGTATTATTCTCGGTGTGTACTTACGTATAATGCTGAGATTGAGTGTATGTATGTTCATGCATGCACAGTAATCTATATACTCACCATATGAGTTTATTTACCATAAACAATCAATAAACAATGTTTGAATATATTAATAAATATGGATATATGCATGCATTCTCAGCAGTATTAATATACCCATCAGCAATATATGATTGCTTCCTTTTTCATGTAGAGCACAATTTCAACCTCCTGACTTTGAAAATGTCTACTATTTTCATGGGAGCATCTCTTGATAGGGACTTTAGCATAATGTAAGTCAAGACGTATTTGATCCATACTCAGCTTCTATTTAGCATTATGGATTATAGCAAAATGCATCTTTCTGCATGTTTTTCTACATACATCCTACTCCTTAATGAACAACAGGGCCTGAAAAACAACAGGAATGATACCACCTCCTTCTTACTTCAGTGGAAAGGGGATAAGCCCATTAGTCTTGACATATTTTACCATCGTTTTCATTGGATGACAAAAGCACAGAAGTTGGTAGAATTCCAATTTAATTTCTCTAGATCTATTAAAAACCTGATTGTAAAAGCTGTACAACATAGTTTATAATGAAAAATACTCCATTATTGCCATGATTTTCTTTCCCTAGTTACTTCAGGAAGACAGTTAAGGCTCAATATAAATTCTAACTCATTAGCTCAATACTGTCTCAATCCCAGTGTAAATTGCTTAGAAGCAGGTAATGGAAATTCAGTCCAAAGTCTCCCGCAATCAAACAAAGCAATTTTATGAAACAATGAAGAGAATCAATTATATGAGGTACTTTTATTATTTTACAAGAAATTTTCATAACCTTTATGCAGTGAACATACTTGAGCTGGTAAATACATTATTCGAATCTCATGACCTCTGACAAGTGAACAGGTTTTCTTGTATTTTGAGAACTGAGACACTCTCAAAAAGCATGAACATACTTTTAAACACATAGTGAAGCAGCTAAATCTTATCTGGAATTTTTTTTTTTAATTTTCCTTTGAATTTTATATTCTCTAATTTTCTGCTTTTTACCAGCATGATGTACATATTTCACTCCCTAACATACAGCCCTACCCCACCCTCCTGTTTTGCTATCCCTTCCGAAGAGTTTATAGCAACCCATTGCAGCACTCCATTTGTGGAAGTCATCCCAGTGTAGTCTTCATGCTGGCAACTACACCATAGTTTTCCTGCTGCACAATGGCTTCCAGCTCTTCCTGTCTGGTGGCCGTGCTGTGTGCATTGCTGTAGATGCATTTCAATTGGCCTATTGATCCTACCATTGATCTTTTTGGGGGAGACAAGCCTTAATTCCTACATGACTATTGTCAGGTGCTTCCGCAATTTCTAACACATCAATAACCTGCTTTGCAGTCTTTGCCACCATATAGCTCTCCATCCCCTACCTCCAGTGAGATGGCAGAGCAAAGGACCTTGCTGAAACACTGTCCTTCAAACTCTGGTGTTCCTCTTCCAGACATCTCTTATGAGCTTGATTTTATCCCTTTCCCCCTTTAAATCTAGGTTAAAGCTCTTTCAGTGACCCCTACTAACTCCTGTTTCCCCTTCGAGCCGGGTGTACCATCTCAGATAAATAGATAAATAGATAGATAGATATCGGAAGAATACAAATAATACATAAATATATTTTAGTAATTATATGAATATTTGTTAGCATTATAAGGAAAATATTTGCATTTTATAGGGATGCTGAATTCCCAGTAATGAGATATTTTCCCTATTTTTATCAGTAAGAACTTCTACAGTGCAGTTAATTTCATGTTACATGCTGGTGTTTGATACGGAGATGGAGTCAATTCTTCTGTGACCCTTCCTAACCTGGTCAACGAATTTTGCAAGGTCAGTCATAGTTTGCCAATTATGGCTCTGCTTACATGGCTCAGAAATTAGAGCTTTTCTAAATCAGTACTCTTTTCTGCCTCAAAATTACAGTGTCTACTGTTTTAGCATGATATTGAACCCAATAATAAATTGGAAGAGAGAAGACAAGCTTGAGAAAGTGACATATCAATGCTAGCATTTAGTGACAGTGTTTTTATTACTTGTAGTCTGGAATCATCTGTTAAGATTTGCTTATATGGAAAATGATTTATAGACAGAATCCAGTCCACAACATTAGAAACCACTTTCAAACTTCAGACGGTTGAGCTCCTGAACACTTTAAGCGAACAGACACAGATACAAATATACAAAAGTCTTGGCCATCCACTGTGTTTTTCTTATGCTAGTTAAACAGAACACTTTTCCTCTTGGAGGAAACAGTTATTTTCATTAATGTCAAAGCAAAATAAGTGTTATTCCTTAGACACTATTCACTGTCTGCACAACAAAGTGCAAGCTACCAGTTCTGTCACTTTTTACATTTGATTTTGATTTAATGCATACAGTGGTTTCAAAGAGTATTAAAAATCTGTTGCCTTCTTCCTCTTCACTTGTTGCCCTGCTGGAGGCTTATGTTTTTCCAGTTTCCATCAGTGGTTGTCAAGTCTTTGTAATAGGATTAAAAGCTTGGACACCTGATATCCCTGGGTGCTGCAGTTCACCCTCATAAAAGCTGTTTGCTTTAAATTGAGAGAAAATCAGTTTTTAGTGGCATAATTAATTAAATTATGCAAAGTGTTCCAGATTCAGCATAACACTTTCTGAAGCAGCAATTGGAAGCTCTACATTGCATTCAAACAGCATTTCAATTGACGCTGCACTAGGCTGACCATAGAGTACCATTTTCGAGGCTTTCAAGCACAAGGGATCCAATTTTGAAATGCAAATGCTTAATGTTGAGTGCTCAAACCCCATACATATGTACTTGAATAGGTAATTTGGTAGCCAACTATGTATTTCATGTGTGATAGCGCTAATATAAGCACTCAAAAAATTGAAATGAAGTTCCAAATGTAAGTAAACATGTTAAAAACCAGGCTCAGATATCTCACATTTACTCATGACGGACAACCTGATGGAACAAGAATGACAATACTTTTTCACAGTTTAAAAGGCATAGTACAGAATCCATTGCTTTCCTCACCACCAATATTTCAGCACATATTTTCCATAATGTGAGTTACCTTCTCCCATAATCAGCAGTTACACAACAAACCATTATTTGTACACTGAAGTGGGTTTGTAAAAGCCTGATGCCTGGATTATTTGTATTCATTAGTAGCACAATTAGGTAGCTAAGGATGGTAATAATAAATTGAAACAATTCTGGACTTGAAGGTAACACAGCCAAGAAAAAGAAAATGAAGCAGAAAACTAGTGTACAATGTCAGCCTCACAAACAAACGCTGATCTAAATGTACCAGGTTCGTTTCTATAATCATTACTCTTATTTGAAGACTCCTTTTCCTTTTTTCATTCTGACCCTATCAGGATTCAGGTTGCTTAATTTTCAGTTCCTACAATGTGAACTGAACAGTTTAGTTCCTGTGATAGTCAGCAGGGATCCAGCCAACAGGTTCTGGAGAACTGCTGAACTCACTCTGTGGGAGACAGACCTGTCTTTGGTCAGCTGAATCTGCATCTGCTGGTTCCACAGACTAGAATGACCCTTCTCCCAGACTCAGTTCAATAGCCTAAACACACAACACCTGAGGTGGCCAAAACAATTTGATTCAGGTCTTACAGGGTTGGTGAGTACTACACAGTGCCTGCAGGAGGCCCCAAGGCTATCTGGAGGTGTAGATCAGGCAGGATACTTGAGGGTATCTAAGCTAGTAGCATATATCTATGCCTGGGCAACTAAGTCAAACTTTTCATGATTATAGGTGGTTTTTAGAAATTAAAATTAGGCTATCTGCCAGGCCCTTGGGTCTTTCCCTTCCTTTCATGTGGAAAAGTTGATATTTAATGGAATTCCAGAGAACACTACATGCCTGTCTTTAGGCAAGTGAAGCCCAGCTCTGGCTCAGGGATAGTTTCAGGTACCATTATATACACAAGGAATATCACATAGCAAAACACAAGAGTCTGATTTCCTACTAACAACTCAAACCACTTTTTTTTTTTTTTTTTTTTGGTGTGCTACTGATCTCCTTTTAGTCTCCTAATCTTTCTGTTATCTTCTGTGTTTGCTGAAACAATTTGTATCTCAGCAACAATTACCAAACAAAGCATCAGTATCAGCTGTGTTGGCTCATTTTTCTGAAGTGGACTATTAACGATCCAGGCTATTTATGTCCACTGGAAAATATGTATAATCAGCATGCTGAAAATTGGTAATCTTAGCCTCCTGACAGTGAGGGAACCATTTCATAAACTTCTTAAATCAAATACTGCTGCTTTAGTCTTTGAATTGTTATAAATTTGTGATTTGATTTCTGTATAATTCAGTTCCTTAAAATCAGCTGCACAATTTATCTGCAATGTATGAGTATTGTGAGACTGTATAAAGGACACATATTTACAGATAAAGGCATTTTTCTCTCATCTCTATGTTACTGTTACATCATTAAAGGAAAAGAAAAAACACCTTTGTCATTTGTAAATAGTATCTATCTAATATTATTGATACTTGGATTGCCACCTCTTCTGAGACCACAAAGTGATCAGGAAAAAAAGTACTACAACATAGAAAAATGAGTTTTCCAAGACTTCTCTGTAACCCTTTGTATTTGGCTTTCCATAAGGATTTTTCTTTTCTACCCCCTCACAAAGTTTTGCATTGTTTTGGGGTTTTTTGGTTATCCAGTCCTGTTTATGCTCTTAAAGAGGCCATAAGCAACATGGGCTCTTAATTAAAAATGTTCATAATTTTCTCTAAAATAGTAGGCTGATGGGTCTGGTATTTGTAGTTCTGCTTATTATCATGACAGCAGGAAATTAAAAAAAAAAAAATTAAACAAGAAAACCCCAACAAAAACCAAAGAAATCACTATTCTCTGATAAACATTTTCCTACAGAAATATATAAAGAAGAAGCCAAAAGAACCTTTGGAATTACATATTATTTCTTCTTTGTTGACAACAGTAGCAATCTGAAAAACAGGTAGTAGTCTCGATCATGTAGACTGCTTCATTCACTGGACTAATTTTATTGCATACTTGTTTTGTGGCAATGGCAAAAAAATTTAACTGCACTTTGCACCATAAGCCAAATTTGTACTCACTTTACTTTTTCATATTTATGTTCTGATAATAAAAACTGTAGCAGAGACTGTTAATTCCAGGAAATAAGATTGAATTCTAAATGCTGAATACCAGAGTATAGCCCTAATCATTAATCAGGAAATACTGAATTTATGTAAGTTAGTAAGTGAAATAATTTTTTCACACTTACAATGAATCCCATAGAATATAGATATTTTATACTAATCCTTCATTATTTCACCAAAAAGATTAACACAGGAAAAGCTTTTTAAAATTCAATTTAATGAATAATGAAACTGTCCAAGACAACTGAAAGCTCAGCAACTCAGTTGCAGGCTATGTGACATTTACCTAAAAATAGATTTTCCATTTGTCTCCTTCTACTAGTATCTAACTTGCGCTAATTTCATAGACAAAAACCAGTTTATTTGTATGGTTATATGATCTTGTAAGATAACAATGCAATTTTAAATATGCAAAAATAAATTTGGGCCATCATCAAGAAACAAAAAATCCGATGTGTTGTCTGCACTGTAAGGAAAATAAAAACTGGACCCCGTTCTCCTGCCAGGTACACCTGGGTAAATAGGTTAACTTCAGACCAGAAAGCTAGAAGTACAGCTAGTCCTTTGAGGCAGAGTTTTTAAAACATTAAGACTAATGAACCATTAGAAGTCAACCAAAAACCACAAAAAACTACATTTTCCTTCTCTCTCAACACAATGAACATCACAAAGCATTTTGCAAACATCTCAATTACATTTGCATGTGCTTTTATAGAAAAATTTCCCATTTAGTCGACGATTAATGTATTACTATACATAGTCATTGCATGTAATTGTGGATACAAATATGTTCTGTATGCGTAAGGAACAGGTAAGAGTGAATACGCCTGGCTGACTTGTCTGTAACAACGTTTAGATCATTTTCTGAAAAATATGGGTTTAAGTTTTTCTAGAGTAAGATCCTGCTACTTCAGTTTATAAAGAAAGAAGTTATCCTCATTCAATTTATTGCTCTGTATAATCAGTACAACAGACTCAGTATAATCAGCTTCCTTTTTAATACAGTGGAAACTAAAATAGACAGGTCCAGAAACTTGTCCACAATGAGAGACACAAGTTCAACCTTCTGAGTGATCATGCGTATGAGTAAGTGCCTAAGCTTTCCTGAAAATATGGATTTGGATGGGAATTCATGATAATACTATCTTCACTGGTCTGATACAGGCAATTTCTCAGTTGGTATCGACCCTGATTTTTGATCCTTACTACTTCTAGTCTGAGTTTTAAAGCCTCTAATTCTATATTAGCAGTGCTCAGAAACAAAAAAAGTAAACCAAGGCAATATACCATGTATGTATTCAGTAACTCATCTTCCCTCTTTTCTTTATCTTTACTAAAAAAAATTCTCGAAAATTTTTGAGAAATAATAATCTAATTACTGCCCCTTTAACTCAAGAAGAAAAGTCCTGCAGATTTTCAGAATATCTAAGTATGGCTGACAGTTCTGTATAAACAATAAGAAAAACAAATACTAGACAATCCTCATAAATTCACTGAAGTGCAGAAAATTAATTGCATAGACAAAATGCATAAAGTGAGAATGCTGAGTTTCCTAATACCTTCTAGTAAATAGACTTAATTGTTAGTTTTCCACACTTTCCTTCACCTGTTTGAGCTGTGTTGCAATATGAAAAAATAAGAGAAGCAAGATATATTAGGCTTGAAAGCACTGAAATTAAAAGCAAGAAGGCCTCTGTAAAATCATGTTCAATCTGTTCCAAAGAAGATGAACCAGGAATGAAAATGCAAAGCAGGGAGGTTGACATATTACATGTAATCATGTTTATTGATGATTTTTTTTAAAAAATGCTGAACTAAAGAGGAATATTTCAATTTCCAGCACAAATGCTGCACAAACTCGTAACGGTATGTGGGCTTTAAAAGGTTGCACACAGAATGCCTTCTTGAACATAATTCTTCAGATTTTTACTCACTGAATTTTTTTAGTCGTTTTCTTAGGAAGAAAGGCTAAATTACCAAAAATCAGTCCTTATTAATCAACAGATTAATATCCAGTCTTAAGCAAAGTGGATCGCAAGTTCTCATAGCAATTACATCCCTATGCTCTCTGGGAAAACAATTGCAAGTTGGCTTCATGAAACCCCACCAGCTGCAGCAAGTTTCAGGCACTCTCCAGAGCACATGGCTGTGTTTCCCATTCAGGGAAAAGGAGATTTATATTTGCCGAGATATTGGCTTGATGAGCAGCATGGGGCTGGACACAGAGGTTTCAAATCGATCCTGTGTCTCTTCCACACTTGAAAACTGCATTGGAAAAGTCAGAAGGCTGCACAAGCGCTGAGGCTCACAGACCCACTTCCCCCTCCTTTGGGAAGCAGGTGCTAACGCAAAGCTTTGTGAGGAATTTTCTTACTTTTGAGCTGCTTGTGCAGCTTTGATTCATGACCATTCTGATATAGTCTCTAATTTTTAGGTCTTATATAGTCTTTTTGTAAATTTGCAGCACGTAATAGGCTTGGGTCTCAAAGGAATCATACTGTGCTTCTTTCGTTCAAGAATAACACACACATTTTCTTGTGTTCGGCGCAGACTGAGAATCATTATTACATCTCAGCTGATACTCAGCATTTCCTTATGCTACAGTAACTTCATTGTGCACTTAAGCCTTTAGGTTTTTTTGTGTAGTTCCTTGTTCCAAGACAGATGACTGTACCATTCCGTTACCTAAAGGAGGAAACCTTACCTAAGAGTTTATGGATCCTGAGTCCTGTTTCAGGACTGCTGAAACTGTTTCTGCACATGATTTATTGTTTTCTCAGGATGACAGTGAAAAAAGTGACAACTAGTGACTAGTAATAACAGTAGTAGTAATAATATGTGACAGCTAGAGCAGGTGGACACTCCTGGCCCCAAAGGGCTTATAGCGTGAAAATACTGAAAGAAACAGTACATATACACAGACAACCAACTACAAGGAATTTCCCTCAGTAAGAAAGTTCCACATATAATTGCATACCTGTTTTAATTGCTTCTCACAATTTCTGTTGTTTATGCCAAAAAGGATCATTTTCTCTGTGAGATTTACTCTACCATCATTCTCTATTTATGTATTGATACCCTACTCTACTCAGAACTGCTGCTGTTTTTTTTCTGACTTACAAAATGATCAAAGGTAAAATCTTCACACAAAGGCAGCTAAAGGTATGAAATTGGATTGAGGGTAGGAATGTGAAAGTGATACATCTTAAACAGCAAATTTCTCAAATATTTCTTCAGATTTTTGTGATCTGGGGGGAAGGAGGGTGTTATAACTTTCTAATTTATTTTGATATTTTTTTTCTTTTTAAAATGGAAAGAAACCACTATCGTAAAGTTATTTAACACAAAATATTTATTTACTCCAAGAGGTCTCTCGATCATTGTTACCAATAACCATCTCCAGTGGCAAAAATTTTCACCTAATGTGAAGAGACAAAAGTGTCAAGCCTGTGTTTGACAAAAAAAGCCTATTGTCATTAAATGATAGCATGTTATGATAATTTATTCAATATTGGCTTTACAGTTGCCCCTTTTTTTTTTCTGTAATAGTTCTAGGACAAGGAAGTTCACCTAAGCTATTATACCAAGATTTAGTACCCTGAACTTTACCAAGCCCACATGAATTTTATTCATTGTAGTCATTCCTGTGTCTTATATCAAACTGATTTGTGAAAAACGCACACACCTTTTAAGTGTACTTCAAACAATTTCTTTAACTGCGTCTTAGACAAAATTCCTAGCAAGGTATTTACATCCAGATCTCATTTAGTAAAAATCAGAATGTTACATTCTTTCAATGAGCAGAAAAAGATATAAACACACATCTTACTATGCTTCCCAGCTCCATCAATCTTTCTTCATGATAAATAATTAATCTGATCAGAGATGAGGGGAGTTACATAACAGGAGAGAAAATAGGTAGCCAAAAAGTATTTTTTCTTCACCCTGCCTTGACTCAATTAGTGACAATGTTCTCCAGGTCAAAGCTGTGGGTACAATTTTGAGAAAGATGACCTCTGTTCCAGAGTGTCTTGCAAGTCTGAACTGGTCTGAACAAGTTTTGACCAGTGTATAACTGGTGGCTATTATGTAATAACAAGTTGGGCTAGATGCCTTCTCAGCAACCTTTGTTCAGTCCTCTGCACACCCAATGGATAAAGATGTTTCTGTGTATTGAGTCCCTCAGACTTAAGCCCGACAAACAAGACGGTACCACCATACATTAGCAATTTACATTAATCAGCTCAGCGTAGAATGATAGAATCATAGACTAGATTTGGGTTGGAAGGGACCTTAAAGATCATGTAGTTCCATGCCTCTGCCATGGTTGGGTTGTATTAGCTATTTGTAGGTTATCACTCATCCTAAGTTCCTCAAAATAAAAACACCTCAGCTGGAGATCTGGTTTCCACTATGATGGCCAAAAACCTGAAAGTTGCTTGAAATTTTTCTACTACTGGATCTAGTAAATCTAAAATTTGTTTTGTGCTGCTTAAAACAAACAAACAAACAAACAAACAAACATGTTCATTTTAGATTAAAAACTGTTTAGGCTTAGACCTTGAACTAAAATATTGGACAAGGGCCAGAGGTTTTCCTGATGATTCGGGAAAATTTATGAAAATTTTTTTTCAAATTCTAAAAATTTTTTATTCTGATTAAAGGTTTTTGTTTCTCTAAAATGAAAGTGAACATTTTGTCAGAATCCTTGTTTTCCGAAACCATCTCTCTAGTGTACAGTCAATATAGATTTCCAACAAAAATAAAAAGCTGCATTTCTCGCTTTTAAATCATCAAGACATGAAAGCACAGACAAATCGCTAACAGGCAACAATTATCCCAGAAACCAAATTCTAGAATTCAAATTTGGCCTAGAGGCCAGAATAAGTTAGAGTGGTGTTCTTAGAAATGGAATTACAAGTAGAAGCACCTGACACTTGGCATACAAATTTGGCATGCAGCTTGCATGCCCCACAAGATACATAATTCCACAATTATATTCTAAAACAGGAAAACATCTACAAATAATTTAAAAATATCTTTCCCTTTAAAAGGTTAAGACAGAAATACTGTTTCCATTGAAGTCAGTGAGACTTGATTAAGGACGAAATTTCATTCTGGTTGCTTTGATGTACCAGTCTGAACACAACAGCACGAAGATACACGTCCTAATTCCAAGTAGTGCCTAGGCATGTTAGCTCAGAGGATGTACAAATGCTAAAAACTGGCTAAAAAGTTTATTATCTTGTGGCTAATCTTTCAAGGGCTAAAATATGTTACTTAAATACGAGATATATGATAACAGAATATTTGTCCTGTAAAGTGATTCACTGAAAAAGAAAATTTAAATATTAAGAGACATCTCTTAGTTTCCACAGGGATTTCTGCGCAGTCTTCAGGATTGACACTGTGTTAAAGTATTAGTACAATTTTTCAAGCAGATTAGTCTGAACACAATGCTTTGAAAAATTTAAAAAAGAGAACAGATAGCAAATGTCACTTCTTTAGTAGCTACAAAATGCAAACTCCAAGTGTTTTAACCTAATGAATAAATGAGTTTGTCCTTTATGTATAAAATATAGTTTGTGTTTGTTGCACAAGTTTTTTAATAATAGATGAATTTTAGGTTTGCTTCAACATATTCAATAAAGTGTGATTAATTTGGTTTTTCAAAAATGCAAACTAGACATTACTATATTACTCTGCAAAATGCACAGCTTGCAACATTATTGTCTCTGTGGGATCTTAAATTGAATTGTAAAATGTGTCTTATTTCCAGTTTGATTTATGTAAGAAATTTCAGTGGATAATGCCCTTTTTGAAGTTTCAGTGCTTTCTCCAAAGAAAAAATACATAACTAAAAATCATGACATAGCTTATTATAAATCACAGCAAAGTTTTATCCTTACTTAATGTTCCACTTAAAAATCATATACTGATGCTACATATTAGATTCAATTCAGTGAATTAACTTTTTTTTTGAAGCTTTGTATTATGACAGATTATATAACGCATTTTTGACATGTTCTGTGATTTTATTGCGATAGTCTAAGTAATTACCAAATCTCTTTTTCTCTAAAAAAGCTTTCCTGTGCCCTGAGAATTAATCTATGATACCATTTAACTTGGCTTTTTGAAGTAAATATCACTAGATAAAAAGCCAGCTGGTTCTGAATAATGGGATACTTGAATGAATGTATTAGTGTTTGAAAATGAGAGTACAAATCTTTTAAAAAGATTAATTTCCATAAGAAAGATAGCTCACAGATCTACAAAAGAATAAATTCAAAACATAATAAACTGGCAGAAAGAGAGGTAGATTAAAGTAAAGGCAGCAGCACCTTGTTATTGCAGCTGTTGTATAGCAGTGATTCTGTATCAATTACAACATTTGGTAGGTATGGGCAGCCTCTTCAAAGGCTTCAGTATAAAGCTTGGACCTGGAATATACAGCACACCCTATGTAATAACTTGAGTGATTAATTTTTTTTTTCTTAACAGGACATAACTTTTGTTCCTAACAATTGAGTCTCTGGGAAGAGTTACAAAGACGCTTCTGACTTTAATGTGAATAGCTAACATCATTTGTTTTTTATTAAAGATTTGGATATGAATTTATCTTTATCATGGAAAGAGCTTGGCTTTATCAACACACACAAATGCTGACATCAGCATGTAAGCTGACTTTTGTTGTCCTATGGACTTTATTTTCAATATCCTGTTTCAAAATATGTTTCCTTGAATGGGTCTAGGATTCTGTGCACACAATTGCTTTGGCTAAATATTAATGAAACAAAGTTTGCTGATGCCACTAAATACTGCAGGTTTGCATAAACAAATGCTGAACGTCAAAGAATTAAATCATACTGGGACAAACTTTAAAGTACATGGGGTGTTTGTTTGTTTTTTGATGATGGGATTAATCTAGTTTCCATCAGACCTACATCAAGTTTTTCACTGGTAGGGTGGAAGCCAGTTTGCTCTTAGTAACCTATTCTGGGCAATCTAGTGAGTTTGTCCAAAAACAGTGTCCTCAAAGGATGATATAAAGAACTGTATTAGTAAAGTGCAGGGAATTGCATCTGCCAAATCCAAAAAAAACAAACAGCAAGACTTTCTTCTGTGGTAACTTGATGTCTGTATCAAGTGCTGAAAATGCTAGTACCAATATCATTTAGGCAACAGGAGTTAAATGTTCCAAAATAATGTTCTTTTCTTGCAGAACTGCTGGAGAGCAGGTTTCACAGGCATGAGTGTCTGGGCCATACTAGTGCAGATGCAGGAGAGTAGCAAGTTTCTAAACAAGTCTAATAGGCATTTGAAACACAATTGCAGAAATTTCTATCTTAGTCAGACTCTGTCAGATTTTCAAGGGATCAGAACCAGGTATTCTAGTGTCATCATAATGACAAATTTGAATTCCTTCCTCCAAAGCTTAGAAGTATTATAACCAAATGAAAATATTTGAATACTGAAAGATATTTCTCTTTCTATCCTGACTCGTTCTCTGTGGAAGCTGAGTCATTGCTGCTGTTGAAACTTAGAAAAATGACTAATGGCCTGAGGGAAGACCTTCAGGTATTTTTGATAAAATTTTAGATAAAAATTTTATAAAATTATAACAGTGATTACTGAAAACATAGTCATAGTTTATGTGTACATAAACTGTACTATGTACACAAATTTGCACAATTCTTATATATACATTTAAAAGACAAATGTCAACATAATGTTTAAAAGCATCCTAACAGAAAAGTTACAAGGAACATTGCAATTTAAATAACACTTGTAACATAAAAATTGTAAAAATATTCAGAACTGGACTGAAGTACCTAATCCTGAACTTCCATTTTTTTCTGGTATTTTTTCAATTCAATTCAATTCAGCATCTTTTGGTTTATATTTTGTCTTATATGTTTATGGATTTATTAGATATATAATACACATTTTTCGATATGTGTATACTTTCTACATCACTAAAAAAAATTTTCTAAGTTCAAGGCTTTCAAATTACCATATTTCAAAACTTCTTTTGTGTTCTAAATTTTTTTTTAATTTTGCCATATCACTAACAAGTGAAATGAAAGCAGATCCTGAAATGGTGACATTTCACATGGAGTGACTATAATCAGACACTGACACAGACTACAAATGACCTGCTCTTACAAATGCTATTCAAAATAATAATTGCAGAATGGGAGCGAAAGCAGAAGTTTGGTATAAGGTCACATGATCAAAGGTCACATGATCACATGTAATAATTAGTTAACAATTGGAGTTAATAGTTAGTCCCTGACAGCTGAGCCCAAGTAAGTGGCCATGTTGTACAACAGAACCTGTTACCCCAAACTTCAGCTATGCCAAGAGCACTGCATGGTCAGCAGAGCCCCATAAGGAACAAATTACGAAGGCATGATGACTCACAGATTTTCTCTCAGATGCTCATCCCTCTTGTCAGAGATCATTAGCAAAATATTGTATTGAATATGCAAACACACAGGACACTTGTGTGCACTATAAATGTCAACTATAGCATGCTTTCTGTACTACACAGTTACACTGCAAGGCACAGAAATGCCTGCTGCCCTGCCAGATAATGGCAGACTTCAGTGAAAGAAGAACCAGGTTAAAAGACTAGAATTAGATCTGTGCAACAGCTGCAATGACTCATCTCAAAGTTCATACTTGCCTCCATTATTTTAATTTGCTAAGTCAAATAAACTGCCAAACTCCCTTGTACAATTTGAGAACACTGCAGACCTCCACACAGGAATGAGCTTTCAGTGATTAAGAATAATTTGAACCGAGTAAATGAAAGTAAAAACAAATCAGGGAAGTATTTCAAGTTTAAGGCAAATATCTATTGCAATGCAACTGAAAGGTCTTTAAACATTACAAATAATTCATTTTAGAATTCAGTGACATTTACTATGAAAAGATGTTTCTTTTTAGTCTTTGTTAAAACTGGCTGCAAAATGTTTACAGCAATTTTCTGAAAGCAACTCCAGATTCTTTTTTAATCATACTACTTCAGGAAAGCTGCTTTTAGTTAAAATACAAAAATCGTAGTTACAAGGTTTCTGCAAACATAACTGCCATTCCATTAAGGAAATGGCACTGCAAACAGTAAATAGTGGCCCCAAGGGAAATGTAAGTATTGATTTTATTACTATGTTGGTTGGGTTGTATTTGCAATTGTCAACTCTAATTTTAGGCTGTGCATTAAGTATCCTTATAATAGCTTAAGGAAAAGAGCAAATATTAATTAGAACATATTGATAATGTTTTTATAAGTCTTAGATTTAGTGCTTACCAAGCATATGTTTTGAAAACATACAAACCTACTTCTTGCTTGTAAACGTAGCTAATAAATGAATAGGCAGAAACTATAATTACATGGATTATATGATACTTTTTTGCATCAAAGCATCTACTGGATGCAATTACTTTAAAACTAAATTGAAGTGCAAAGATATTTCTTACTGCACATCACCATGCTATGGCAAATAAGGTTGAAGGCACTGATGAAATACCAAATTATAAATACAAAGATTGATTATGACTTTCATCCCAGCAACTGCTTTTTGGTTGTCGGATTCCTATTCACCATTTACTCTTTAAGTATAGATGTCTGCTACACACAAAAACTGCAGAATGGTTTATATTTGCAGGTACTACTAAAGGTAATTCATGTCCTCTTTTCCCTAGTCTTTAATTAATTTAAAACAGTACTTATATAAAACCAAACTTATTATACATTATCATATGTTCCTGATAATATCCACATGTCCTTAACTAGCAGAAGACTCATGACTCACTTTGGTATTATATTGTGAAAAGAAAGTAGCAGACAGATTAAAGTAACCAACCAAGAAAATAAAGGTTTGGTGCTGCTACTTCAAAGTTGCACAATCTTCCCATATGAAATGACATATGGTAAGTACGTGGTGATGGTAATTTCAAACAATGCAAGACTGATCGGACAATTCACAGGAAAAGGATTTCCTACCCATATGTACTTTGCATTTCAGTTTACAGTGTGACTTGCACAAAAGGTACATTACAAGTGCCAGCTGAGGTAGCTGACACTTCAGAAAAATCAATTCCTCATAAATTTCTTGCTTAATGTGTTTAATATCTAAAGGTAGCTAAAGTCAAATGTTTGTGCCACCTACGGTGTTGTCGACTCTTGCAATTGTATCACCAATCCCGATATCATTCATACTTCTTTAAAATCTCTGCTACAAATACGTGATGATTTTAGTATCTCAGTTCAGATTAAAAAAAATTCCTGCTTCTTGCAGTAGTGTGATGTAATATCCCAAATTAGGTGGATGTGCCTGTGACTGAGTGAGCACTACAATCTAAGGGACACCTCCCCAGACCATACTTCCGGCCTTGCCAGTGACCTCAGGCTTCTGGGGTGCAGCTGGACATTTACCCTGGGTTTATTTACCTCTGTTGACTAGCTTTTACAATGTTGTGAAGCTTTGTTCTAAACCTTAAGAAAGAAGATTACAAGCACAGGAGTGTCAAAATATTATTTTTCAGGCAAATGGCTTGCAACAGTTCTGTACCTATCCCAGAGTCTATATGTACTATACAAACATGCAGACTGCTGTTTGGGCGGGCTTGACAGTTTCTCCTATTCTCATGACAGAGGAAATGAAGACCTTACTGAATTTTTTCCTGCCCTTACCCACACTACCTGTGTGGAGCATGCACAGGGACAGATTTGCTTCATGCGATGCAGAAAGGGCATATCTTTGTGGTTCAGTGTGCTCTTCTCTCACACCCAGAAAGAGCCAAGCTCACAAGGTACCACTATCACCACTTTGTTCTCCACCAAAGCAGAGCCTCTTGTAGAGCTGGCCTGGGACCTGGACAAGAAAAGGCTTTCCATATGTATCCGCTGCAGATTATACAACCTAATAGCCCCTGCAGAAGCCTGAAGGTGAATAAGCTGGCGTATGTTATGTTTGGCATGTACAAATGCACGCAGATGTATAAAAGTTCAAGGACCACATTTGTTATGCGTGTATTTATACGGTCTTTCCTCCCAGGGGACACCAAGATCTTAGTCTATTAAAGTTGAAATAACATTTAGGTGGTGCAGAGTGGATTGTTCGTGGTCACCTGATAAAAGTAAACTTCCTTATTCATATGGGTTACTAAAATCTGTGGCTATTGATTTCACTCAGCTGTTATGTATATTATACTGCTGTATCTTTGCTACCAGATATTTAAAGTAGACATAAAAATACACAAATAAAATAATAAACCTAAATGACAGGGTTTATTTCATAAGCTATACATTTTCTGCCATGGTAGAGAAGGGCTTCAGCAATGTAAGTACAAAATGTCTGCAAGAAAAAGGAAATGTGGACTTCTAGCTGTGTAAATCGGACTGCAATGAGCCCTGGTTAAGCTATTTTTTTACAGTGGATTTTATACTTCAAGCAAATGCAATATTCTTAAGATAATAATTACTTAATGCACATATAATAATCAATACCCATAGTGCCAGGACAGGCACTGGAATATGGCTAAAATTGTTAATCTCAATAGTATTTCAATGATGTTTCTTAAAATAAAATGCTTCTGTAAATTGTGACATTACATGATTATTTGAAATCCTTACTAAAGAAATCCTGTTTCTGTTATTGTTGTCTAACAAGACCACAATGTTGCATCATTTAACAGGCCCGAGAAGGCAGGCAGCAGAAAAAAAAAACATCTCTTGGAGTACAAACCTCTTTGTGTATTAAGCAAGCAAACCCATGTAACTTCATGTTTAGCAATAATAACTGTATACTGTTTCTCAAAGAAAAATCCACTGTGCCAGTTTCAATCATGCCAGATGTTATTACCAGTATTTGTTCTTGTTAAAAATTTGAATTATAGCAGGAGAGCCCATAATTTTCTTTTTTATGTCAGAATATGTATATATATAAGAAGAAAGGTAAGCGAATGTCAGTGTTATTTGAACCAAGGGAAAAAGAAAAGAAATAAAGAAACCAGCATTTTATTTTACCAAAGCAGCATTACCAAAGTCACTGACAATTTTAAACAGGGTTTATTTTTCACATACACAGAAATAGAAGTCTTTACTCTCAGAGAAATCTCTGTTGTGGTGATGAGGACTGCGCTGCCCCTTAAAGCTTCAAATCTTCCCCTTGCGCACCCTGACAAAAGTTCAGGGGTGATCTGCTGCTCAGGGACACATTCTACCTCTGCTAATACAACTTTCTGCCAATACAAGATAGTGTTGATGAGACTGCTAGTTTTCTCCTAGGGAGACTGGGCTGTATTCCTGGAAGCAGCTGAAATTAAAGGGATTTCTTAATTTTAGTGAGGAGGTTAAAGCATTCCAAAATACACACCGCTCAACTCACAGGAATTTGGAATGTGTTGCGTAAATAGCTCTAGCTGGTGACATTTTCTAAGGCTAAACAAGCTGCTTGGAAAAATGGTTTGTGCTGAGTCTTAGAATCACTAGTAAATCAAACATCAGAAGTTCACTACTTGATTAACACAAGGTCCTATAAGGAAGTTTAAAAATAATACTCCTAATTTTATTTCAGCATATGAACTGATTACCCTGAATATATTTGAATACATAGAAATCAGAAGGGTTTGATACACAAACCTTCTGAAAGAAACTCTGAGTTTCTCTTCCATGAACCAGTTTCTCATACCACAGATGGTAGCCCAGGAGGGGAAATGAGTTCTGCAGACTCACCACCCACCGGTAGGGGAAGGGAGGGAGCAGACACTGAGGCTAGTTTTGACCCTACCCCCCAGAATACCAAGCAGAATTGCTTCAAGTCACAATTTCCTTCTTATGCTGCTCCCAGGGCAGCATGCAATTATGTACTGCAACTGGCTTAGGGCAGGCTGGGTCCACAATTAGTCCCTTGACCTTGCTGAGACTAACAGCGTGAGTAAGGTGAGCATGACATATCTCTCTCTCAAAATTCTCAATTATTTTATACAACTAATGTAACAGTAATTTCCCTGCATCTTAAAGAAATTGCTCACTATCGTAAAAAGAGACTTGCCTATAAACTCAACTAAAAGGTCAAAATGATAGTTTTAATTCAAAGTTTCCATAGCTTTCTCGATAAAATGAGTATGAATATAGATTGTCGCTTTATTTCTATTTTCCATTAAAAAGCATAGGATTTTCTTCTACTTTCTGTAATAGGTTTATTAGTTATAGCTCTATTACAACAATACTCAAGGAAGTTCCATTCATATCATAGACAATTATCTGTGATAAAGCTCATGGCAGAAACTGTAGATGGAATAAATGCTGACATGGGTACATTAATGCACACGCCACTCACATCGTGTCAGGTACAACTACCCCTTAGGTTTGAAGATACAAATGCTCCTTTCAGCACTTTGGCATATCTCAAGTAATTAGAAGCCATCTGCTGAAATCTTCTATGTTCAGCCTCAAACAGCCATCTTGAAATGGTTCGGGCTTTATGCCACGCTGGAGGGCATACCTTTCCCTCCATGGTTAAGCTGAAAGAGGCCTCAGACAGTGAGTAAGAATGAGATCATGGAGAGAAAAAAACACTGCCAGGAGTCTGACCTAGGCTGTCCAATTAATTGTCAGGGAGTTAAAACAATGGAAACTCATTAAACAAACAAATAGGAATCCAAACTTCTAAATTAAAGATGAAATGTGGGTCAGTTTGGGACCCAATAATTAATTAAATAATCCATAATAGCCAATTAAAATAGAATATCAGGAAGAACTGAGGCAGGGAGAGATGGCTCAGTTAACCACAGAGTGAGCAGAATGTGTTTCTTCTCATCTTGTAGCCAAGATGCAACATACATCTACTGCATACAAGTAATGGGCACAGAAGCTGGTATCCATGGTTGCAGAGGAAGACTTTTCAGGGCAACACTAAAATACCACAGCAAACAGAACTCCATGAAAAGTCATTATTTTTATCTTCCAGTCGGAGAATCCTATTGAGTGGGGTTGCAACCTTCCTGTAACACCTGCCTTACACACACAGTAGAAAAAAATTATTATTCCTTACTATCTAAAAGGTCACTTAATGAGACTTACATAAAGAATAAAACATGCCACAGTATAGGCTTTGAATGATTAATCATACTGAGTCCTAAACCCATCATGAACATGTGATCACAGTTCAGTGATATTTTTTGTAAGATATACCTGATACTATACAGTGAGGGAGTTACCATAGAATAGTAGCATACAATAAATAATAAATGGAGAAAATATCCAATCATAAAGCTGAAGAACATTTCTGACTGCACAATATTAATGGAGATCAAAAAGGCAACTAACCCATGTGTAATACATGAGTAGTGAGAAGTAACCTCCAGGACTTCCATGTAAATCAGCTAGTTATAAAGCACATTGGGTCAAGGTCTAGTGAAGCAACTTCTCAAAACCATAAAAATCACTTATTGGAACAGCTGACTCTACAGCATGTATGATGAGAAGGTGTTTTTTAGTAATCCTGACTAAAAATTAAAGATGTTGCTTTGGCCAATGACTATAGTTGACTTATCAAGAGCAGTCACAGCAATGTAATTTAGACGGCTCTCACAAGATAGGTGTCATAGTGTGACCCTAAAAAAGCAGATTATAAAGTCCCTGAATCTACTTCACTTCAAAGGGCAAAATTAGTCATGAAAATCTCATAAAGTCTAGATCCCTTTCTACACTATCTCTGCTATGCTGAGCACAACACTGAAAAGTGGAGTCAATGCACAGACATGCTTCAGAACACAGCTTTAATTTAGAATGTAAGCATGTATACTGCAAATATCAACATACAGATTATTTAGCATAATCAAAAATGAAAATACAAGACTGTGCCAGCTATTTTTTAGTTAGAATGAAGCAAATTTATCAGTTAGGAAATATGAAAGGACAATACAGTGCAAATGCTGTTTCAGAAATCCACATAGAAATTTTATATATGATTTTGAGGATATATTGCTCAGAAATATAGAATATTATAAAATAATTTGGGGGATTTTGCAAATGGCTATTGGGTGAAATTAACTTTTTACAAGAGAGTTTTTCATGGCAAAGAACTCTACCAAGTTTTCAAAATTTAAAACAATTATCTAACATCCTTACTCTATGCAGCTTTGCACTGATATCCTTGAGTATAAATCCTAGAAGCACATTAATCTTCACCTATTCAATACAAGTTTCTTAATTACACAGAGCCCTATAACAAGTGCACTTTTCCTTATTCAAATCACTGCAGTCATACCCCAACAGTGCTCATGGTATTTTTTTTTTTGGCTGACAAACTACCAAAACTCACCTATCTATGAATCAATTAGTATGTCAGATTGAAGTGGTATTACAATACTATTTTGTAAAGCCAGTAATATATCTATCTTTCTTTGACCAAACAATTAATCACATGTTAAAGGTGGTTTCTGCACATAGGGCAAATTTCTGCTTGTGACCACAGAAGTATCCAGTTGAGTCCTGGCTGAATCTCCTCCAGCTCATCCCATCTCTACATGGGATGAGATCCCACCCCTATATGCTTACATAAATAGCTTGGACCCATTAATAAAGGCCTAGAAGAATCATTTACAAAGTGACAAATCTAAAGACACTCAGAGGGTGAACAGAGAAGCCAGAGGTATTAAACCTTTTCCATCACCTCCCTTATGCACCATAGTCAACAACAGGAGCCCCTGAGCTGAAGCTTACTAGCTGGAGAACACAAAAGCCAGGAAACCTCAGGAGAAATTCCTTCAAAATGCAAATGTGGTCCACTGTTAGGCAGTATTATTCAAAGACCCAGAAAAAAAGCACAAACACACACTCAGTGCCTCTAGAACTTGGTCAGTAGATTCAACCACAAAAAAGGAAAAGCAAAAGATCTACTAAAATTGCCTTAACTATGAAGTTCTGTAATTAAAAGTGAAATCAAATAGAGAAATGAGGAGCAGATGTTGGTTTTATTTCTGTATGTTGACTTTATTAAGGAAACATTTCCCCATTCTCCCCCCCCCCAAGACATCCTTGTCTTTCGTTTATGTGCAATGATTCCTATTATTTTCTTTTCCTACTGAACAACAGTAACCTTCATCAGTACAATGAAGCCATTCATGTCTAAAGTCTTGTTGCACTTGGGATTTTTCTTTATGTGTTTTGTAATTGTTGTAGTTGATTTATAACTTTTATGTCTCAGATGTAAAATGGAAGTAGAATACAATCTCTTTTACTCTACTCTGATTAACACCTGTAAGAACACAAGAGATATACAAAAATAATATTTTTTTAAAGAACTTCTTCTCTAATTACTTTGTTTTAGAAAGCTACTGAAGACCTCCCCTGATAGGAATTAAACCAGCACCCAGTGGTGCTTTATTGTCTCTTGAACAAAATGATTTATTGTTTGCAGTCTGAAAGCAAAAAAGGAGGAAAATTACATTTTCTTGTACCAGTAGCCCTATTACTTTTTCTATACTATTCTTTGAAGATTACAATAACCAATATTATAATGGTACCAACAATAGTTAACTCTAACAAAGCTGCTTACATAAAAGCAGTGACAACTGAGATCACTGTACCTCATGATGATTTAACCTTAGATGTTAAATCTTGTGTTTCTTACCTCAGCATGACCTGCTATAATGTTCAAATTTCAATTTATCTCGTACACTAGAGTCTCAATATAACTGATTTTTTAAAAATTATTTTTTAAGGTTTCAAATAAAGTAAGCTTAATTAAGTAGGAGCAGGCAAAAAATACAAGAAAAATTCTCAAGAAGAGGAAATCAGAAATCCTTTACATGAGTCTAAACTATGAATAGCAAACTAATTTTAAGATTATTTATTTTCTGTATCAATGAGAATTTAATGGGTTTTTAAAACACATTGATTAAAAAGTCTAAGCTCTTACTGCTTATGGAAAAACTGTTGTAAATGGGCAAAAGAGGTTTGTACCAAGCTGCATACCTAAACCTAAATGTACAAGATGTATACATACGCACATGCACAGCAGATGAAAAGTTGGAAATTCAAAACCCCTTTGTCAAAAAAGAGGTCATTATAAGAGCGATAGTGCTGTGAGTGCAGGAAGTTGTTTACCTTCCAAACTTCCAACTACAGCTCTTTCCCCACATTTTTCAGCAATTCTATGGAATTTGGATACAGTATTAGCAGAGCATACTCCAATGCACCCATGAAGTTCCAGAAGAACATTTTTGTGAAGTTGGCTGAAGTTGGGGAACTATTTAACAATGCAATTTATTTTGCTTTATATGAGGCCATCATAAAACTACTAATACTCCATGAGAAAAGAAACAAAGAAGGGAAATGCATCACATTCTTAACAGAGATTTTTGTTGGTACAAATTCAGGATGATATGCATCATGGAGGGAACATGACCAGATATGAGTATTTCTGGAAAATTCCTTTAGGTCAGGTTATAACCACCATGGTTTATCTTCTTTCTCTTCGTAAACTGATTCTACTTAGACAAGGCTGACAAAAATTGCTAAAATAACTTTAAAACAGCTAAGACATCACAAAATTGTACCATTATTTAAATATTGATTATTAGTTGCACCAATCACATTATTAATTCTGGATGTTATAGAAAGGAGAATCTTTAAACGGCTCACTAATATAAGTACAAATTAAGGCAAGCAAGAAATTTTGAAATATTTTCACTGTCTTATTAGTGACACTATTTGCTCCCTGAGACAAGGGAAATATGTTGCACATGGCACTGCAAGCTCTGGAGGTCTATTCAGTTGCCTGCTGTCATTTCAGGTGCCCTGATGTGCTGTCTGATATGTCCCCACAGGGTTCACGAATATGACGGAGCGCCTACCTGCATATGATCTCTGCCATTCAGGAGTAGAAGCTGGAGGCCAAGTGGGATGCCCGAAGGCATTCCAAATGGTACAAGGTACCTTTACTGGATCAAGTTGCTGATGTCTTTCTTGCTGGAAGTACTTTCATAAGGGTGAATTGTCAGAGAGTAGGAAACTCTGTAGCAAGCTGCATAATGCTCACTCAAAAAGCCTGAGTGGAACACTTCTCTCTTGTAATCTTTAGATAATCTTCATTGCATTGTCCAGAAAAGTGTGATTTATACCCTGTAATCTTCAGCTAATAATAAAAACCAACATACCCTAGTCTATGAGTGCTTGCTCATTTAAGCTTACACATAATTTAGGATATTTAAATTCATATAACCTAGAATAAAGTTTCTATTTTTAAAACACTTTTCCTTTTAGCAAAACTAGGTGGAATTAAACAAGAAAATTACATACTTCAGATGAGAGAAACTGAAGTATACTCAAGTATAATTTTAACAATGTTATGTCCTATAATGAGTTGACCTTCTATTCTCCTTAACCCTTTTTTCCATCAAAGCCACCTACACCCACTTTGCCTTCTGTTTCTCTAATCTGCAATTATTTATGTTTTCTTCATGCTGCTCTATCCACCATGGGAGCAAAATTGTATTTGGTGAAATATAGAGCTAATTATACCATGAACCCAGCAACAAAAAGACAGAGCAGATGTTACTTCAGACGTGCTAACAGTCCCTACGCTTAAAGCACACATAGTAAAGGACTGAACACAGTACTTGAAAAAAAAAAAAAAACATGATGGGCTTAAACATGTGGAAAGAAATTAGCACAAAACTCAAACAGAATGACATACTTAATAGGCTCTAAACCATTTATTCAGTGGTTGTATTCAGCACCGATTTTGCATTAATTCAACGCATATATGAGGCTATACATGGGGTCAAATATTGCATATTAGGCAATTATACTCAACTTCTTCTGATCTCAGTACCCAGCTTTCTTCAGGATCCCTTCTGCCTGTCCATCAACAATCTGTCCACATCTTTATCTACCTGAACATTTCCCAAAATGCAGAAAATACATACACGAATAACTGTAGAGGCAAAAAAAAAAAAAAAAAAAAAAGAAAAGAAAAAATAAGCCCTTTCTAGAGTTTTTTAGGTTTTTCCTCACTGTAAGTAAGCAAGAGCTAGAAAACAGACCTTCAAAAATGAATGAATAACTGGAAGACAGTTTGGCATTTACTATAAGAAGTTTATCAGGATTACAGTGAGGTCTCTCAGCAGTCTACAGGGTAGCCTCTGCCTGTAGTCGGGGATCACCAGAGCACTCTTTCCCCCTCCCTTATTAATAAACTTTCATAAGACTATTATTTCTCTTCCTCTACCACAAGTTAACTACTTCAAAACCAAAAATAAGTCTACGTAGAGCTGAACAGAAAATTGCAATATTTCCCTATCCAAGTTGGAAATGATTAACGGTAACTCGTAAACCTCCATGTCAGGCAAAATTCCTGTAATTCCAACTATTTTGTATACATTAATGCACTCTACATTTGCCATGTACCCTCTCACTTCAGTGGAGTCTAGTGACTCCTCTGCGTAGCTAAACTGCTCTATAATAAAAGTAAAATAAACCTCATTCACTAGATACCTGATAGTTTATAGTAAGATACAAAGATAGCACATCACCAGCCAAGCTTCAATACGAAAATTGAGACCACACAGAATTCAGCAAACACAAATTTGAATCATGAGCTGCAGAAGCACTAAATACATTATCACAGTAAATCACTTTCACAGGCGTGCAGTACCAAATCTGAAAGGGCACTTCGACTTCACTAAAATACACGTTATCACCATACAACTAGTTCAATTCCACTAATGGGAAAAAAAATATTAAAAAGGTGTGATCTTAAATTCATCCCTGAAGGGATACATGCCTGCATAAAATGTATTTGCCCAGTGATAAATCATAGAGAAATAACTCTAGTAAGAGATATCCATAATACAGAACTTCAAAAAACTGCTTAAAAACACACATAACAAGACTAATCACAGTACTCTAGAAAGCAACGTGCCTTTAACAGCAATCATCACAGTATGAAATCAACTTGAGCTTATTGCATTTGGCTGAATAATCTAAAATTGTAGAATTAAAAATAATTATTGATAAAAGATAAGACATAAAACCTCCCTAGCTGTTTGAATCTAAGAATATCAGGGGATGGAATGAATGTTGAATTTATGTTGTGGAAAATTGGTCCCAAGTTGGTTTTACACTTCATCAGAAAGCACTTTTGTCTTGTATGCAAACAGTTAATGAAGCATACCAAAACTGCAACTTTTTTGCTAGTGTTGGTGTGGTAAGAATCAGAGCATATTCCATAGCTTGCAGAATATTTAAGAAACATTATAGATTTTTAATTTGTTTTTCTTTTGTTATAATGTAGAATCCTACAATTTTTGCATTTTCAAGTACTGTTTTATACAGCTTGCAGTTGCAGAAATAGTATAGCCTTTCATTTCTAAAGCATTCTTTTTTGTTCCTTTACAGAGCATTCTCAAGAAAAGATGACACCACATAAGTTAACTGGTCCTCTAATAAATTCTAAGAATGTATGGATTCTTTACAAGCTCTCATGCTAGATATGCTACTGGTTCTAAGATTTTACAGTTGCACTTACCCCTATTTTATTTTTGTTTTATTTTTGTTCAGCTATTCTCATAGTTGAAAACAAGAAACTAATTATTCCAAGTGGATAATAGTTATATTATCGTATCCTTTCTAGAGAAAATGGGCAAGACAGCCTCTTTCATACCAAAACTGAAACAAACATATAGGACAGCGAAGGCTTTACAATATTCTGAACACTTGCCTTTAAAAGGCTTTCCTTTCATATTGCAGTGTCATGACTTTTGCATCAAGAATTTGTCTGCAGAATTACATCTGAGTATGGCAACCAGCTCAATTGTCTCAACCATACACGCTCTTACGATTAACTTTGGGAAATTACTGGGCTTACACAGCTGAACAAATGACCGGTGAACTCCAGTCAATCACCACATCAAAAAGAAAATCCCAACTGCAAAGACAAATGGCATCAATGCTCTGCAAGAGGGGCCAAAGCTGCCTAAAAAATGGTGTCATGCAGGGACTGAATGCATTTATTTGCTCAAGAATCACAAAGGCTGTTTTATCTGTGGAATCCAGCCCTTTACCACTTATCCTGTAAAGAAGCTCCCATCAGCAGACCAATATGATAGACACTACTAATATAGATTATATTGAATACTCAAACTTCAGGAACATGGTGTACCCTGTTTTCTGCCATACATCCTCATTAAACAAGCCCACCAATTAAGGGCACAAAGTACAACTTTGAGCAGCCCTTGCTAAAAAGGAAAAATTCAAATTATCTGCCATTAACAGCTTACAGGAAGATGAATCCACCAAGCTGCACATCAACTGTACAGCCTGGGGTATGTTTCAACAATTACTATCATCAAACCCACCCAAATTATAATAGAATAGAAATTTGGGGCACTTCAGTTACAGTTAGGACTGCAGAAGTTCATAACACTTAAATTATTAAGTCAGATGACATTGCAATGCCTGTTCTTATGCTTTGAGTGCCATCAAAGTAGATTTCATATAAATAGATTAAATACATAGTAGGCCTAAACTATCTTGCATAACAGTTTCTTAAGATTCCTTATATTTCTAACTTATACTGATACCATGATGATTTTTTGCCTTTTCTTTTATACCCCTTTTACATACCTTTTTATAGCTTTTTGTATTCTTAGTGTTTTCTAGCCTACATTCTTAGACTTATTTTGTTAAATTATGAGACTAAACATCTTAGAGACCCCAAGGTCCTCTCCAGAACACATTCTGTAAACTAAGATAGAACCATCCAGGGGAAGGCTCCTTGGGGAGGGGGCTCACTCAAGCCTCTCATTGGGTAATCTTTGATAGATCTGCTAATTAGTAAGACCTATAATGTTATACCAGATCTATGGGGGGTGTGCATTGCAGTGGGCATTGAGGTGCATTTGACCTGGACATAGTGCACCTAAGGATCCTTAAAATAAACACTAAGGTAAAATCCCTTTTTCCCTTCTAACCGTGTATGACTCTTGGTTTTAAGACCAGGAAAGGGAATCAATACAATAGCTGACATACAGTCTCTTCATTTTTATTTTTTTGTTTATCATGCCATAATACGCTGACAAAAAAAAAAAAAAAATTCTAACATGCTTATGTTTTTTACTACACACTTGCACTACTCCACTTTGAGCAAGACTTTTACACTCATTTGAGATTTTCCAAAGGTGGCCAGCCCAGAAGGGTTTGCAGGGCCCCATCCAAAGAAATGTGTGGTAAAGCATCATCATAGAGCTATCCATTTCCAGCAGAGGCAATTTACTCATATTCAAATTCAGATAGTGAACTTGTTGGAGCTCATTAGCTAAGAAAGCTGGGCTTGATTCATGTTTTAATATAAATCTTTCAAGAAAGCCCAACTGTAGCAAGAAATGGAAGGGGAGATTTAGAAAACACTACTCCCTCCCTCCCTCTGAGTCCATAGCAAGGAACTGCTTCAGCATGGTGTGAAGGGATATCATGCGGCTGGTGGTGCTGTCTTTCAGATGAGATATAAAACTGAGTTCTGACAACTTACAGTCATTAAATATCCCATGGCACTTTTCACAGGAGTACATGTGTTAACCCATATGTCCTGGCTATATTCCAAATGCATAATTGCATTCTGCCTACCTAAATTCCCTATGCAGTTTCAGTGTCATGCGGAACTATTTATTCTCTTTCTCTTGTCTTTCCATCATTGCTCTTTGGCATTTATCCTGAGGTCCAAGAAAAGGCATAGATATACCACAATACCTAACTTATAGCTGGCAGACATAAAAGAATTGAAGGCAACTTATATATACAAAACAATGCACAGGAAGAAAGGGGGTCCTCAGAATTCAAAAAAAAAAAAGAAGAAAAGGGGAAAAAAAAGTGTGGAACCACCTAAGCTAGACAGGGCAAAAATATCAAGAACAAGAAAATCTCAGAACTGTTATGATATTCAGTCTAGGTTTTAAGTAACCAGCAGTTTTGAAAAGCACCTCCATTCCTCTGCGCTGTCCCAGACCTTCATAGACTTGTAAAGGGACTGGCAGGATTTTAAGATTGTACTTGGGGACTTAGATGCTTGAATTACCCTTAAACTGCCCATCAACTGCAGTCCTGATGATAGCCATCGACTCTGTTAAGTTAAAAACAAAGAGGCATTTCAAGGTATAATTTTACATTTTAAATAGACTACAGGAAAAAACATAGATAAAACAGAGAAAGAGGCCCTCCACACTGGCAAATAATATGCTTTCACAGGAGATGGGCAAAAGAGATTTGACTCACTCATACTGACCACATTTCCTTAGAGATGCTTTATTGACTAGACCAATAGTTCTGAGCTCACACCACCCAACCTGGTGGAACTTAGAGAGGCTTCTTGCTTTGTGCCCAGTGCCACACATCAAGGGTATGTGCTGAATTCTGCCCTACAGATCACAGGTCTGAAACTGGTCTATGCAGATATATTTTATTGACTTTTTTTTTCTTTTTTCTTTTTTTTTTTTTTTTTTTTTTGTTAGCTAAAGAGTAAATAATACAGATACCAACAAAATCAGCCCTGCCTAATCCTTTTCTTGGTACAGGACACACAACTCAGCTAGTGAAGTGTTTGCACCTAAGTTCACTCAACTGAAATATTCAATGTAAGTAACCAACTGCCTCATGCCCTGTATAGTCAATGGGCAGTCAGCTGTACACAACAATTCACATATACATCTTTCTACATTGGGGATATCTATCTCTTTTTGAACTGTGGCTAACTGGATTCCAAACTTCAGCACTTTATGAAGTTAGATAAGTTAAACAGGACTGATTCCAAACTTTTTTTTCTCCTTTTTTTTTTTTCTGTGAAAATCACCATTATATTTCTATCATAAAAGCAGTACAATGAATTACATAGAAGGACAACTAAAGTGAGATTTTGATTTTTTTGGTGAAATTATTTATACTCTCATCCATAGTCTTATTCTTACCATTAACTCTAAATGGTTTTCAGTTGCATTACACAGTGAATCATAATATTTTCTTGTCGCCAAAATTAATGACTAAAATAATATCAGCTGGCAGTCAAGGAAGAGGGATGTTTACTCGATGTTTACTCACATCTCTGAACTAACCTGCTCCCAGCTTTCTTCAATATTAAAATCACTGTATCTTGAGGTTTTCTTGAGGACCTACATTCAGGTATTAGATTATATTGATTAGCTCCCAAAAAATCCAAAACAACCTCCATATACTTTGTGAGCATGACTGCATGAAATAAAGGCAGGTCTGATGGATGTTTAAATAATGTAAATTACATTTTGTAATATATGTCCCTGATTCTCTTTTCACTTATGTTGCTGTAAATCAGGGGGGAAAAAAGAAGCCCTCTGTGGATTTTCATAAACTTACTCTGCTCAAAAGCTGATACAGCTGAGAAAGAATCAAATATTCTTCATTTAAATATTGATTGTGCACTTAGGAAATTAAAATAGTTGTGATCCATATACTGAAAATAAATACAATTTTTAATATATATTACCTTTTGTAAGCTTATAGGCTTAGAGAGAATTCCAAGTAACTAGCTTGTCTGAAATGAAAACACAAATATTCCTAACAAAAGTGTTTTGTATTGAGGGGATTAGAGGGCAGCAGTTTACTTTGGAAGCCTTTGGAATATCCTACATAAAAACAGGTCATTTTTAATATTATAAAAACCCCAAACTTTAATACAGAACGACAGATTGTGCTAAACTCACAATCCCCTTTCTTCTTCTCCCTCTGACATGCAAACACCTGACACACAAAGGGAGTCACATTCAGAAGGAGATTATGATGCAATGATCTCGTTGTGAATGTTGCATTATGGTTTCAGCATCGCTGTAAGAGCTCCCCTGGCACTTGTGCTTACAGCAATTTGAATTTCTCTGGCAGCTAGGTATGATTTGTGACAGATTTCAGCTTTGCTCTTCATTGAAGGAGTACACTGGCAAGTGCTTGAGGTATTTACCATGGATATTGGAAAAAAGAAAATGTGAAGAGGAACATTCGAGGTAGTCCTTTTTAGGTTATTTTTTCCTTTTTTTTTCTTTTTTTTAACAATTTTTTTTTTTTTTTTTTTTTTTTAGTTTTAAGTTATCCAAATCAGTTCTTTTTCAATGGCATCATTTTGTGCTTCTTAGGAAAAGTTGTCTCACTACGCTGTTCTATTTGAAGAATTATTCCACTTGCCATGATAGTGAAACCTTGTTAATTTTAATGATTACTATGAATTATGACTAGCCAAATGCTCCATGTACAGTACAAAGAATCGATTGTACTGTAGTTTGTGGCATGAGTGGAAAAATGTTTGCTTATATGTTTTTTACATGAATTACACATGTAAACTTGTTTACACGGTTTGGAAAATCTTAAGATGACAAGAGTTATCTTTTTATATCAGAAAATACCTTAAACTCTTCTGAAAAATCTAGGACCAATAGACAGGTTACATGTTTGGCACTGGATTCCCCCAAAAGTTTGCTGTGCCAAAGCCTCTACATTTAGGGCAAACTAACAAGTTCCCAAAGTTCACCTACAAAGATTGTTCTCAGTATCTCTTCTACCATAAAAGCAGCAGCAAGCAGCATCATGCAAAGTTTCTCTAAAATTTTCTTGGTCTGCAGACAAGATCTTATCTTGATTCCTTCCTCATTCCCATATGTAAGTAGTGGAAGTAGTCCCCAGGGAACACAGACATAGCAAAGGCTGCACTCTGAGCACAAGTATTCAGGGTACAATGACAATATGCTGGCTGGCTCTGGCAAGAACTGATGAATGAGAAATTTGATAGGGAATATTGCACAGCCTACAAAGAGAAAAATCTGCATTTGATAAAGGATTGAGGTGGACTGGGTTTAGGCTAATAAAGTTTGTATCTCATCCAACAGAATGGATCCAAATTTCCATTCACATGTAAAAATAGCCTATCGATTAAAGCATATTTCTTCCTCTTTGGCCCTGTTTTTCAATTATTTTATTTGAGACAATAAGTTTGGCAAGTTCTTTTGTTAACACAGTTCCTGTTATTTTAAAAGCAACAGATCTTATGGCCCATGGTTATCATCTGAGAAATATGTACATGAAAGAATGCATAGGAGGTGTCAGGTGCACCCTTGGGAGGATAAGAATTCCACATGGGACCAAACCTTCTACAAGTAGCAGTTTCTGTATGAATGGGTGAGAAATGTTCTTTTGCATTTGCAGGTGTTCTATATTCAAAAAGTACAACATAAGATATGACTTAAGGATCAACCCTCTAATCTGCCACACATCCTTAACTCAGGGTTCCAAATATGAGAACCCAGTCTTCAAAATAATTAAAAGAAATTATTAAATTAAAGGATTAATTTAATTAAAGGATGTATATAAAAAGACGTTAAGTACATTTGTGTAGCTATGTGATCTTTTTGATTTACTTAATTAATTTTTAAATGTTATATGCATAGTCTTTAGAAACTAATGAAACAATGCAGATTTGATTTATTTAATTTAGAAAATATTACAGTACATATGGAATGTCATGGTTTCATTATTATTTGCTAACTGAAAAAGTGGAGCTGTAATACAAATTACATAAAATTTCAAACAGAAAAGAAAACCACAACATGTTGTAGTGATTTATCATCATTTATCATAAAAAATACATACTTCAACAACCTACACTGTTAATAAACAATTAAAAAAAGGAAGTCATAGACTAACATATTCCAGCATCTTTGAGTACTAAATGGAGTTAAATAGAATATGTGAATTTATTTTCCCTACCAACTGATCATTTTTTAATATGACTGTATCTCCAAAGAAAATAAATGTCACAGAGAGAGGTTGTTGAAGAACTGTTCACTGTGGAGGCAGTTTGAAGAAAATTGAAGATTATATAAAGTGTACTAGAAATAAAATGTAGAAAATATATAACTAGTGCCTTTTTCTAAATTAAGATCACCAGTCTATTTAGAGAGATGGAAGTGGAAAAAAATCATTAATATATGAGAATACGTAACAGTAAGCTTGGCACAACTGTTAGTCCTTCTCACTATACGAGAATGTGAAAATATTCCATGAAACTGATATACAACATATCAGCACATATCACTTTCTGGAAGAGACAGAATTACTTGTTTTTAAAATATTTATAATCATACAGATGGAAATAATTGAGAACAGCAGTTTGTTTAAAACAGAACTTATCACTTAGTATCGCAGTGGGGAAAAGCTCTCATTACATTAAACACAAGAAACAGCTATATAAAATTAAAAATTTTTCATTTCAGATTATGAATCTTTGCTGACTGAAGAAGACTAGTCAGAAACTATTCATGGACAGAAGATGATTCTATATCTGCTCGCTGTCAGTTTTTGAACTTTCCTTTGATGGGTGCTGTGATTGATAGGACACCCTGACAAATTCACCACAAGTCCACTGCAAAGTGGAAATACTATGTCATGCTGATACTTGAGAGACTGTCACAACTCAGGAATGCTTGAAACTATTTATAGTGACATCACAAAAACGCCATTATTATAAGGATACATCTTCTTAACATTTTGGTCACAACACTTGAAATATTTTGATTCTCTTGCTACTGTGCAATAAAAAAAATGTTCTCTACTTAAAAGGGTGTTTTATATATATATAAAATGTGACATATATTTATATTTTTTATTTATGTATAAACAGGGATTAATATGCACATTAAGGTATATTTGTATACTGATACCCATATATAAAGCCTAAACATCAGTATATTAATATATATTAGACTATGTTTGCCTATACAAAAGATTAATCACCAGAAAATTATAAATTCTTGCATAATTTATTGAATACTTGACATAAATCATTAATTCTGTTTCAGAGATAGAAAAAACCCAACAAAACAGAAACTATATCTGTATACACAGTACTAATTAAGTCAGAGTATTTAAATGTAGTAATTGTGTTCTCACTCTCTCCTGTCTTTTTTTTAAGCTTTGCAGAGAAAGAGCTATTGACTTATTCATTTCAGTTAGCAAAAAATTTCTCAACTTCCTTGGGTGCTTAAGTGCAAGAATGTTTTAGACCCCATCTTTGCATATTACTTTATCTTTCAGTGGTAATTAACAGAGTCTTAATCTGGCTGATGTTAATGACCACTGTTCTTTCTTTAAATCCCAGTTAAACCAAGCTTATTAAGGGCCAATTAAAGGAAGTCTTATGTGATCTGAATAACACTAAGACCAATTTTTAACAGCTATAACTATTTTGGATGATAACTATGGAAAAGAAACCAAAACCCGTACATTACATTACAGCCTTTGTTTTAAAATAAACTGTCAATGGCTCTTGGGAGGGACAAGGAATCTTGGTAAAAGTCAGAAATATAGATTAATTTTGTAAAATGCAGGTGTTCTAAAAAAAAATAGCTATATACTACTCTTTCCAATCCTTCCCATATAAAGAGGTAATAAATAACTAATTTCCACTTAATTTTTCATAATGTTACAGCACAAAAATGGAACGACACTTTGCAATAACTTTCCAAGTCATAACAACATAACCTAAATATGATTTGCCTCAATATTAATGGAGCACCATGGACAAAATGAATAAAAACTTGTTCATCATTTGAATAGGAAATGGAACATTTCTATTTAAGTATAAAATAATTAATAGATAAAATATTAAACTCCATATTTTTCAAAAGCTTGTTGGTTCCACTTTTGGCTAAGGTGATCCTTCTACAGACACACTGTTATAAAATACATCCTACTATTTCTTACATATCTAAGATTTCACTCTGTTTAATTTCACCATTACTTCCCTTTCATCTGGAAAGAAGCAGCAAAGCAATCTGACTATTGCCTCTAGCTAGTAAACAAAATATTACTTTCACCACTACTACCTAAAGCCCTAAAACCAAAGAGCTAATGTCCACTGCTGCAAGTCACCACCACCCAGGTCCTTTGCCTACTCTTCAGCATACAACAGAACAAACTCCATGGTGACAACTCTTAAATTCTGCAGCAGCAGCCACGAAATCCATGGCAACATTAATACATTATTGTCTATAAAATACTCTTCATCCCTACTTTCCCACTCCTGTACAAACACATTCAGCTATGACTCATAGCAGAGAATATATCTGATGAAAAATTGATGGTTATTTTTAACAATAAATCCTGAATTATTTTCCTCTGTTCTCCCTAGATAATTTGGCTATAACAGCCCTTGGCCTTTAAGAGGGTTCTGCACAAATCATCTTTTTATCCTGATACCAGCACAGAAGAAGACTTGCATCTTGATTCTCCAGCTTTCCATGTCCTACTTGTTCCAGTCTTTATCAGGCTATCAAGCTCACTTGCATCTCATTAAGTTTTCCACCTATCATAAGCTGGATATCAGTTTCAACTTTTTGTGTTCTTCTTCCTGGCTCCACAAGAAAATACAGCTGCAAACATAACCAAAACAAAATCCCTTTCGAAACTGAAAGTAGAATTTTGCAGAAAATGATGTGGCTACAAGAGTGCCAGGCTTTGCTCTAGACAGCCTATCTGATAAACCGACATCTGTCAGCACCACTACTGCAGTAGGAAAGCATTCTGTTTGTCCAAAATAGTTATCAAGGCATGATGAAGGTAGACAGAGGGCAAACACGACACTGCAAAAATTGTATAATGCAAGCCAGAAACAGAGAAACAGGAAGAAAGTGGTGACATTGTAGAAGATATTACAGTACTGAAACAGGGGTCAGCATGTCATAGCCAAAAATTCAGTTTCATGTGAGGTTACATATCTAGTCCTAGGCCATGAAAAAATTCAGAAAATACAAATAAAGTAAGTTTAATTTCAGCACTAGTTTTATCTGTTAATTTGGCAAATCAGCTTTTCCATGCAAAGATAAACAAAAGTGAGACAACCCAGAGTCTTGTCCTGTCCTGGGTACATCTCCATGCAAACCCCACAGCAAACAGCAAGCAGCAAGCCAGAGGAGCTGGCCAGTCCTAAAACAAAAGAAATATACTCAGTAGTATTCTTAACTAACTTGCACTTTCTCATCCTGATCTTTTTTTTGCCCGTTCTTTTTCCCACAGTTCTCCTCCCCCACCACTTCCCACCATCACCAATCATTAGATGGCACTTATGGATTTCAATAAAGAGCTGCTTTCATGCATCTTCTTCCAGTCCAGGTTTCAACTGTACACCAAGGAGTTCAGTCCTGCATCACAGAGCATGAGACTCCAGTATGAGCCTGACTGCTGTACTGGTACAGCAGCAGTTCTGTCTGTGCCCAGGGACACCTCTGATATGTGTCAGCATTAAGGATACTGTGTGCAAGCAACTTCAAGTTTTACTGGCCCCTAGATTTTGTATATAGCTATTTATATAATCATTATGGGATTTTTAAATACTATTTCGGAAAATGCATGGACTGCAACACATTATTCTTTGCCATTTCTGTGACATCTGTTTAGCACTGTTGTACCTACAGCCACCCTTAAGACGACTCCTGCAGGACCACTTACCTGCACTCTGTAGGATGAGCCTCAGCATCTACTCAGTATCAGAACTAAGGCAGGTCCTTACCCAATCCTAGCTCAGCTCTGGCCATGCAAGCTGGCTTTGTAAAGAAACAGACATTAAAAATTATTGGTAATAGGGATCTTGGTACACAGGCACCTGACTGCAGTCTGTGCGTAGCTAGGGTGGTCTCATCAAGGTTTACTGATTAAGTAAACCAGTAACAGTATCCATATGACACAATACTTCACCCAAAAGTGACTGAGCATGTTTTTGAGAGCACTACACAAAAAGCTAAATTCTGTTCCCGGCATCCTTACTCCATAAGCCACATTTGTGGATAAATAAAAAAGTACCTGCATTCTCTTTCATATCAATAAATTACTGATTTGTATAAATCTGATTTGTATACAAAACCAGTTGAAAATCCTGTATATTTGCAAGAGTCTTGATGTGGCACATCTCTGGAAACAAAATGAATGGGAACTCCTAAACCAGAATGAACCATATAACCATTAGATGGATTCCAAAAGGAAAGATACTGATTTCTCAATCACCAGGAAAAATGTTGGACCTAATGCAATAGAAGTGTACAGGAGAAAAGAACTAAGCAAGTCAAGGGAGAAGAGATTTAATACAACTATCCTGGACATAACACTTGTGAAATTGCTTTAAGGAGATGTCCAGTGAAGGCTTTTGATGCGTTCTGCAGAATAGACAGAAGATACATTATCCATAGTAACACCTGCTTCCACTTCTCAGGGTGGGAATGTAGATCAAGAGCTTCAGACTATAGATGGAAAAGAAATGGCATTTTCTTTCAAGAGGTCTCCATCTTTTATTGCTCCCAACTTTCCACTTGTTAATTTAAACTTCTGGGTAGGTCTTTTTCTATCCTGATCTTTTATCTGCTTCGTCAGTCTCCCTCCACATAACTGGGGCACAGGAACTAGAGATGTCAGGTTGGGTTTTGTTTTCCTAAGTATGCCTCAGGACTGACTGAACAATTACTACTGGAGTTATGAAGGATTTTTTTCCCTTTGGAGTCTAATGGATTTTAAAGCATCTTGGAGTTTTAGTTCAATCGACAGGAAAATTTGGAAGTAATTCAAAGCCCTTCTTAACTTTGGAGGACTGCTAGTAAAGCATATAATAATAAGCGAAACACAGAATTTGCTGGCAAACTTTTGTAACTGGAAAAGACACGTCTCCCTTTGGTAACTTTTGCCTTGCTATGGGAAGAAGAAAGGAGAGAGGCATACTCAAAGACCTTGTAAGAAAGAACTGAGGCCTAGGACTGAATCCTACACGCTTTATTCCATCCTCTAGGGGGCCTGTCTGGGAAGTCTGGGAAGATTTTTATTATTTCAGAACCTTGCCAGTGTTGTCAGTAACACTGTAGCCTGCTGCTTAAATCCATTCCTGTGTCTATCTCCATTCTCTTGAGCATCCTAATCAAGTGTCCATTTAAATAGACCAGTGGCACTTTAAGTTGCCAGCCACTCACACTAAGATGAAAGCTTCCACTGTGGAGTAAAAGAAAAGTTAGCTGCATAGATAAAATATTCATCTGTAAGAAATAGTACCAGCTCAATTCCTATCTATGATTCATTTCAAACTTAGTATATTTCACAGCACAAGATGAATTACAGTGCTTCACAGAGGTGATCAGATACAGAGAAGGGGGAAACAAACCACGTAATAAACAAAAACTTAAAATGCAACTTTTAAGACCTGATTTTTTTGTCATCTATTTCTAAATACTATCTTTAGAAAAGAAGATATGCTAGAAAATGAATATCACAGGTAATCTATAGACCACTTTTGGCTAATTTAAAGCTCCAATGTGTATTTGTTTCCTGTATAAATTTCTTTCTTATTATTCTCAGTAAGATACTCTCAGCACAATAAAAAGAAGGACATTACCAGCAGCGTTTTCAATCATGGGGGCTATATATTTAAGAGCAATCAATAAAAACCACACAGGGCCTGACAAACAACTAGTCAAAGGAATCATTTTTCTCAGATACTTAGCAGTATCCTTTTAAAGTAATTGCTTTTGGTCAATGTTACTCGTTATCATTTGGTCTGCTCTTTTTCCAAAATAGAATGGATGTCATTTCCATTAATATTTCAGCTGTCTATGTAGGTTTTCAAAGTGCACAATCCACAAAAAAAAGGAGGGTTTTCATTTCAACTTCAGTCAACTAACAAAGAACTCTAAAGTGTTGTAGAATAGTCAGTGTCATATCATTGGAGCTAAAAGATAATTTTGGAGAAAATTATTATGAAATATCAGACATTGCCTGCCCTCCTTCTCACTCCATTCAGAACTGTTAAGTCTCTAAAGACAAATAAAAATTACAGACTTTGGCCCAATCAATCCATGTTAGAAAACAGCACTAGCAGACCAATCTAATCAAAATGCTGCCTAAAATAAAGAAATGAACGCCTATTCATTATTACAGCTTGTTTTAGGAAATGTAATGAAAATTTCACTACTGAAATCCTTGTGTTGCCTAATCCCTGTTCCCTGTGACAGCAGGGAAGTTGTTGTCTTGTGCCAACTGATCATTTAAAGATGTCCACAAGATACTGAAAATACCCAGCATAATCTGTAAGTGTACAGCTGGGATTCCAAATTAGATTAAGAAAGGCAAAGAACATATCTTTTCAGTTGTAGTAAGCCCTCAGAAACTGTCTAGTTATGCTTTGTACTAAATGTTCTGGCACACTGCCAAGGCACTTCCAAACATTTCTGAGTTCACTTTTCCATAGAACTCTTTTAAAAATCAATTAATAGTGAAAAGTCTTTCAAATGCAAGTGTTTTAAAATGTCAAGCTTGTATTGCCTTTTTTTTTTTTTTAAATCTTTTTCTTTCCCTTGTTGTGCATCAATGACGGTATTTTGAAACCTTTACATTAAATTGATCATATTCTCTAATTAAGCCTACAAAGAAAACAATATGTGCAGGTAGTTTAAAATGAATGTAAAAAAAATATTCCATTCTTCAGAGGAAAAAAAAAAAGAAAAAAAAAAAGAAAAAAAAAAAAAGTTGAGCGAGATGCTGTAATTTTCTTAAACAAGGATGCCCAGGACATTTGTATTGATTTCAGGGTGATAAATGTGTTCCTCATTACCAGGCAACTTTAGAAGAAATGAATATGCTTTTCAGAAATTCCTGAATTAGGACATTTTAAAAGCATACTGCATAAGTGTTTTGGAAGTTCAATTAAAAGTGTTGGAAATAGCAAACAAATGAAATACAGTCTCCTTTAAGTATTCATCAAAATGCAGAGGATTAAAAATAAAACTAAGAATATCATCAGAAGGGCTTTTCGATTGTCAGAAAAAGTTTATCTTTACGGATTGTAACTTCTCAGTGGACTTTGTACCACAATGTAGCATACACCTTCTTCTTCCTGTTGTACATTTTGGACGATATCCCAACTACATAATAAAAGAGTTAAAGAGATGTTTTGTCCCTATGTCACATAATCTGTTTGCTCTATTTCA